>NW_024081212.1:658647-781830 GCF_003009895.1 Hyaena hyaena | reverse complement strand
TTTCTCTCAGGAGTAATTAGACTATATAGTTTCTCTGGATAATTCCAGCACCCTTCTCTCACCTATCCAACCATATTCTACCCTTTACCTCTTTGAAAAAAGCTTCTTATCCCTTCTGCCTGTTCATTCTATTTCCAATTTTGCCTTATCGTGCCCTGCCTTCTCTCTCTTTTCTCTGCTTTTCAACCAGCACTGCATACACACGGCTATTTAACTGTAGCTGGGAAATCCAGGTATATGCTTTAAACCGTTCTTCGTCCATTGGTTTTCTTCTTTTTTCCTTTTCTTTTCCCCTTTTTGTCCCTTTTGTGTATTTTATACTCCATATTATTCGCCCTCCCGCCTCCGTCTTTTCTCTTAACTTTTTCGTTTTCCCTCTCGCTTTGCATGTTAGTTGAATTAGCCTGTGCGTTTGTGTGCTCTTGCGCCCTGTGTGTTTGTCTGTCTGTTTTCTTTTCCAGGGCTACATCAAGAAACAAGCTAGAGTACACAAGGTGGAGAGTCCCAAATATCACTACGAATAGGAAAATAAAATAACCAAGGTCCCAATAAGAGAGACCAAGTGATACCATTCAAAAAACACTCTCTGAAAGGATAGGCCCTGGAAAGTCAAAGAGTCTTCTTGGATATAGCAGCGCTCATAGAAACAGAGAGCATAACAGGTCTTTAAAACCAACAAGAGCCGGAAAGCTAACTAAAATGACGAAACGAAAGACCTCTCCTCCAAAGAAACTCCAAGAAGAAATGACAGCTAATGAACTGCTCAAAACAGCTATCAGCAGCATCACTGAACAAGATTTTAGAATAATAATGGTAAAATTAATAGCTGGGCTTGAAAAAAACATAGGGGACATCAAAGAAACTATGGCTACAGACAGAATGGAAAATAAAAACAGGCATAAAGAATTAAAAAATGCGATAAATGAGATACATAATAAATTAGAGGCCTCCAATGCATGGATTGAAGAGACAGAAAGGAAAATAAGTGATATAGAAGACACCATTATAGAAAAACAAGAAGCTGACAAAAAAAGAGACAAACTGATCCAGGAACAGGAAAGAAGAATTCGAGAGCTCAGCGATACGGTCAAACGCAACAATATCCGTATCATAGGAATCCCAGAAGAGGAAGAGAGAGGGAAAGGTGCTGAAGGAGTCCTGGAACAAATTATAGCAGAGAACTTCCCCGACCTGGGGAAGGAAGTAAATGTGGAAGTACAAGAGGCTCAGAGGACTCCCCTCAGACGTAACCTGAATCGATCTTCTGCACGACATATCATAGTGAAAATGGCCAAATACAAGGACAAAGAGAGAATTTTGAAAGCAGCTAGGGAGAAAAGGGCCCTAACATACAAAGGGAAACCTATCAGAGTGGTGACAGACCTATCTACTGAAACTTGGCAGGCTAGAAAGGAATGGCAGGAAATCTTCAATGTGATGAACGGTAAAAATATGCAGCCAAGAATCCTCTATCCAGCAAGCCTGTCATTCAAAATAGAAGGAGAGATAAAAACCTTTCCAAATAAACAGAAATTGAAAGAATTTGTCACCACGAAGCCAGCCCTACAAGAAATCCTGAGGGGGATGCTCTGAAGGAAAGGTTGCAAGGAACAAAGATACCAGAGACACCACCACAAACATGAACCCTACAAAAGATACAAAGACTCTAAACCCACATATTTCAATAATAACACTGAATGTAAATGGGCTGAATGCTCCAATCAAAAGACATAGGGTAGCAGAATGGATTAAAAAACAAAATCCATCAATATGCTGTCTACAAGAAACTCATTTTAGACGGGAAGATACCTTCAGATTAAAAGTAAGGGGATGGAGAAATATATATCATGCTACAGGAAATCAAAAGAAAGCCGGAGTAGCGATACTTATATCAGACAAACTGGACTTTAAATTAAAGACAATCACAAGAGATGAAGAAGGGCACTACATAATAATTACAGGGTCCATCCATCAGGAAGAACTAACAATCATAAATGTCTACGCACCGAATATGGGAGCACCTAAATATCTAAAACAATTAATCACAAACAGAAACAAGCTTATAGATAAGAATGTGCTAATAGCAGGGGACTTTAATACTCCGCTTACAGCAATGGATAGGTCAACCAGACAGAAAATCACTAAAGAAATAATGGACTTGAAAGACACATTGGACCAGATGGATCTGACGGATATATTTAGAACTTTACATCCTGAGGCCAGGGAATTTACTTTCTTCTCAAGTGCGCATGGCACATTCTCCAAGATAGATCACATACTGGGACATAAAGCAGCCCTCAATAAATATAAAAGAATAGAGATCATACCATGCACACTGTCAGATCACAATGCTTTGAAACTTGAAATCAATTACAGGAAGAAGTCTGGAAAACCGCCAAAAACATGGAGGTTAAAGAACACCCTTCTAAAGAATGAATGGGCCAATCAGGCAATTAGAGAGGAAATTAAAAAATATATGGAAACAAATGAAAATGAAAACACAACAATTCAAAATCTATGGGATGCGGCCAAGGCAGTCCTAAGAGGAAAGTACATTGCTCTCCAGGCCTATTTCAAGAGATTAGAAAAAGCACAAGTCCAAAATCTAACAGCTCACCTAAAGGAGCTAGAGGCAGAGCAACAAGAACGCCCTAAACCCAGTAGAAGAAGAGAAATAGTAAAAATTAGAGCAGAAATAAACAACATAGAGACCAAAGAAACAATTGAACAGATCAATGAAACCAAGAGTTGGTTTTTTGAAAAAGTAAACAAAATTGACAAACCTCTAGCCAGGCTTATCAAAAAGAAAAGAGAGAGCACCCAAATAGACAAAATTATGAATGAAAATGGACTTATTACAACCAACCCCTCAGAAATACAAGCAATTATCAGGGAATACTATGAAAAATTATATGCCAACAAATTGGACAACTTAGAAGAAATGGACAAATTCCTAAACACACACTCACTACCAAAATTCACACGGGAAGAAATAGAAAACCTGAACAGACCCATAACGAGTGAAGAAATCGAATCAGTGATCAAAAATCTCCCAACAAATAAGAGCCCTGGACCTGATGGTTTCCCTGGGGAATTCTACCAGACATTTAAAACAGAATTAATCCCAATTCTTCTCAAGCTATTCCAAAAAATAGAAGTCGAAGGAAAACTCCCGGACTCATTTTATGAAGCCAGCATCACTCTGATTCCCAAGCCAGACAGAGATCCAGCAAAAAAAGAGAACTATAGGCCAATATCCTTGATGAATACGGATGCAAAAATTCTCAACAAGATCCTTGCAAATCGAATCCAGCAGCATATCAAAAGAATCATCCACCAAGATCAAGTGGGATTCATTCCTGGGTTACAGGGCTGGTTCAACATTCGCAAATCAATCAATGTGATCCATCATATCAATAAAAGAAAAGATAAAAACCATATGATCCTGTCAATAGATGCAGAAAAAGCATTTGACAAAATACAGCATCCCTTCTTAATAAAGACTCTCGAGAAAGTTGGGATAGAAGGAACCTACTTAAACATCATCAAAGCCATCTATGAGAAGCCTTCAGCTAACATCATCCTCAACGGGGAAAAACTGAGAGCTTTCCCCCTGAGATCAGGAACACGACAGGGATGTCCACTCTCACCACTGTTGTTTAACATAGTGCTGGAAGTCCTAGCATCAGCCATCAGACAACAAAAGGAAATCAAAGGCATCAGAATTGGCAAAGAGGAAGTCAAACTTTCACTCTTCGCAGATGACATGATACTCTACATAGAAAACCCGACAGACTCCACCAGAAGCCTACTAGAACTGATCCAAGAATTCAGCCAAGTTGCAGGGTACAAAATCAACGTACAGAAATCGGTTGCATTTTTATACACCAATAATGAAGCAACAGAAAGAGAAATCAAGAAACTGATCCCATTCACAATTGCACAAAAAACCATAAAATACCTCGGAATAAACCTAACCAAGGATACAAGAGATCTGTATGATGAAAACTATAGAAAACTTATGAAGGAAATTGAAGAAGACACAAAGAAATGGAAAAACATTCCATGCTCATGGATAGGAAGAATAAATATAGTTAAGATGTCATTACTACCTAAAGCACTCTACACATTCAATGCAATTCCAATCAAAATTGCACCAGCATACTTCTCAAAACTAGAACAAACTATCCAAAAATTTGTATGGAACCACAAAAGACCCCGAATAGCCAAAGTAATACTGAAAAATAAAACCAAAACGGGAGGTATCACCATCCCAGACTTCAGCCTCTACTACAAAGCTGTCATCCTCAAGACAGTATGGTATTGGCACAAAAACAGACCCATAGACCAATGGAACAGAATTGAGAACTCAGAAGTGGACCCAAAAGTATACAGCCAACTGATCTTTGACAAAGCAGGAAAGAATATCCAATGGAAAAAAGACAGCCTTTTTAACAGATGGTGTTGGGAGAACTGGACAGCAACATGCAGAAGAATGAAACTAGATCATTTTCTCACACCATGCACAAAAATCAACTCAAAATGGATAAAGGACCTGAACGTGAGACAGGAAACTATCAACACCCTAGAGGAGAAAGCAGGAAACAACCTCCTTGACCTCCACCGCAGCAACTTCTTACTTGACACATCCCCAAAAGCAAGGGAATCAAGAGCAAAAATAAACTGTTGGGACCTCATCAAGATTAAAAGCTTCTGCACAGCCAAGGAAACAACCCAGAAAATTAATAGGCAACCAACGGAATGGGAAAAGATAGTTGCAAATGACATATCAGATAAAGGGTTAATATCCAGAATCTATAAGGAACTCACCAAACTACACGCCCGAAAAACAAACAACCCAGTGAAGAAATGGGCAGAAGACATGAACAGACACTTCTCCAAAGAGGACATCCAGATGGCCAACAGACACATGAAACGATGCTCAGCATCCCTCCTCATCAGGGAAATACAAATCAAAACCACACTGAGATACCACCTCACGCCAGTCAGAGTGGCTAAAATGAGCAAATCAGAGAACTCTAGATGCTGGCGAGGATGTGGAGAAACGGGCACCCTCCTACACTGTTGGTGGGAATGTAAACTGGTACAGCCCCTCTGGAAAACAGTGTGGAGGTTCCTCAGGAAACTAACAATAGAACTCCCTTATGACCCAGCAATAGCACTGCTAGGAATTTACCCAAGGGATACAGAAATGCTGAGGCATAGGAGCACATGTACCCCAATGTTCATAGCAGCACTCTCCACAATAGCTAAAACATGGAAAGAGCCTAAGTGTCCATCAACAGATGAATGGATCAAGAAGATGTGGTTTATCTATACCATGGAATACTACATGGCAATGAGAAACAATGAAATCTGGCCATGTGTAGCAACATGGATGGACCTTGAGGGTGTTATGCTGAGCGAAATAAGTCAGGCAGAGAAGGACAAATATCATATGTTTGCACGTATAGGAGGATTAGAAGGAACTTGACGGAGGAACAAGGGGGAGAAGAAGGGGGGAAATGGTGGGGGAAAGGGAGAGAGGCAAACCATGAGAGACTCTTGAATGCTGACAAAAACCGAGGACTGATGGATGTGGCGGGGAAGGGGGATAGGCATGGAGGAGGGCACTTGTGGGGATGAGCACTGAGTATTATGTGGAAACTAATTTGACAATAAACTATTTGTAAAAAAAAACAAGAAAATAGCACTTGAAAATTAATAATTCCATCATGAAAATATCTTATTGCTAATGATATTTCCAGCCAAATGGAAAAAATTAAGCTAAAAAAAATAAATAAAATAAAAAAAATCATTGAAAAAAAAAGATATATGTAATCCTGTGTTAATTTCATCATTATTTACAGTATCCAAGATAAAGAAAGAACCAAATGTTTGGTTGGATAGATGGATGGATGAATGGATAAAGGTGTGTTATAAATACATAATGGAATACTACTCAGTCATAAAAAAGGAATGAAATCTTACCATTTGCAACAATATAAGTGTACCTTGAGGGTATTTACTAAGTGAAATAAGTCAGAGAGGAAAATACCATATGATTTCACTTATATACAGAATCTTATAAAACAAACAAGAAAACAAAAAACAAAACAAAACTAATAGGGACCCAGAACAGATTGGTAGTTTTTAGCGGTGAAGGGAGTTGAGGGTTGGGTAAAATGGGTAAAGAGAGTCAAGAGGTACAAACTTCCAGTTATAAAATAAATAAGTGGAAGGGATGTAATATAGCAATGACTGCCATTAGTAATATTGTATTGTACATTTGAAAGTTGCTAAGTAAATCTTAAAATTTCTCATCACAGGAAAAATACTACAAAACTTTGCATGGTGACAGATGGTAACTAGACTTATTGTGGTGACCATTTCATTGATTATACAAATATTACATCATTATGTTGTATACCTGAATGTAATATAATGTTATATGCCAATTGTACCTCAGTCATAAAGAACATTATATATTAATGATAAAAAAAAGTATTTGGTAGAATTTACCAGTGAAGCCATATGTTCTGGGCCTTAAAGTTTTTGATTACTAGTTTAACCTCTTTACTTTTTTAAAAAAAATGTTCCTTTTTGAGAGAGAAAGTGAGCATGCACTTGAGTTGGGGAGGGGCAGAGAGAGAGGGGAACAGAGGATCTGAAGCGGGCTCTGCACTGACAGCAGAGAGCCTGATGCGGGGCTTCAACTCATGATCCGTGAGATCATGGTCTGAGCTGAAGTCAGACGCTTAACTGAGCCACCCAGGCGTCCCAGTCTCTACTTTTAATAGGCCTCTCGAGTATCTGTTTTTCCCTGAGTCACTTTTGATATTTTGTGTGTTTCTAAGACTTGTCCATTTCATATAGGTTATCTAATTTTTGGCATACATTTATTCATGATGTTCTTCTTTTTAACATTTTTTGAAAAAAAATTTTTTTTGAGAATGAGAGCAAGGAGAGGAGGGGCAGAGAGAGGGGGACAGAGGATCCAAAGCAGGTTCTGCGCTGATAGCAGCAAGCCCGATGTGGGGCCCGAATTTGAGAACTATGAGATCATGACCTGAGCTGGACTTAATCTGCTGAGCCACCCAGGCACCCAGTAATGTTCTTTTTTTTTTTTTTTTGGTAATACTTTTTCTTTCTGTAAGGTTAGTAATAATGTCTCCATTTTCATTTCTGATTTTAGCAATTTGAGTATTCTTTCTCTCTTCTTTAGGTCTGCTAAATATTTGTAAATTTTGGTGTTCTTTTTGACGAACGAGCTTTTGGTTTCATTGATTTTATTTTTAATTTTATCTTCATTCTGATATTTACTTCATTTCTTTTGGTAGTTTTGCATTTAATTTTCTTTTTCGAGTTCTCTTACTTTATTGTAAAGCTAGATTATTTGAGATCATTGTTCTTCTTCCTCTTCCTTCCTCTTTCTCTTCTCTGCATCTGTTTTCTCCTCACACCTCTTTTTTCCCACCCTTTCTTCCCTTTCTCCCCGTCTTTTCCTTCCTCTTTCCCCCTTTCCCTTCTTCTTTTTGCTTAGAGTCTCTGGATTTATTAAGTTGGTATCTCCAAAGAAAAAATTTTTTTCATAGTAAGATTGCCAATTTAGCTGATGGGCACCCATCTGAAATGATTTCCTTCCTCAGGTACACTCAGATTTTAAGGACTTACAGATAAAATTTCCCTCTGAGCTCTGCTTTTACTTTATTCCCTATATTTTTGGCATTATTATTGTTTTTCATTCACCTCAAGGTATTTTTTAATTTCCCTTGCAGTTTCTTTGACTCATTGGGTACTTAAGAGTATGGTTTTTAATTTACACATAGTTGTGGATTTTCCATTTTACCTTCTTGTAGTGATTTATGATTTCATTCCTTTCTAGTTAGAAACTATTCTCTGGATGATTTCAGTCTTAATTAATTTTCAAAACTTTTTTGTAGTATAACATATAGTCTGTTCTGGAGAATGAATGTTCCATGGTGCACTGGAGAGAACTATATTCTGCTTTTATTGAGTGGAATATCCTATAAATTACTGTTAGATCAAGTTGGTGTATAATGTTGTCCAAGGACTTAATTTCCTTATTGATCTTCTGTCTAGTTATTCTATACATCATTTGAAGGGGGGTGTTGAAGTCTTTAAGTGTTATTGTAGATTATTTCTCTATTCAATTCTGTCAATTTTTTTCCATATGTTTTTGCGCTTTGTTATGAAGTGTATACATGTTTATATTTATTTCTTGATGGATTGACCCCTTTTTAAAATAGTTTATTGTCAAGTTGGTTTCCATATAAAACCCAGTGCTCATCCCAGCACATGCCCTCCTCCATGCCCATCACCCTCTTCCCCACCCCCACCAGCCCTCAGTTTGTTCTAGCATTCAAGAGTCTCTCATGGTTTGCCTCCCTCCCTCTCCCCGACTATTTTTCCCCTTCTTTCCCCCCATGGTCCTCTGTTAAGTTCCTCCTAATTTTTCTATACGTGTAAACATATGGTATCTGTCCTTTTCTGCCTGACTTATTTCACTCAGGATAACACCCTCAAGTTCCATCCATGTTGCTACACATGGCCAGATTTCATTCTTTGTCATTGCCATGTAGTATTCCATTGTGTAGATAAACCATATCCCCTATGCATCAGCAATCCTGTATCCCTTGGGTAAATTCCTAGCAGTGCTATTGCTGGGTCATAGGGGAGTTCTATTGTTAATTTTTTGAGGTACCCCAACGCTGTTTTCCAGAGTGGCTGCACCAGTTTACATTCCCACCGACAGTGTAGGAGGCTGCCCGTTTCTCCACAATCTTGCCAGCTTCTAAGTCCTCTGATTTGTTCATTTTAGCCACTCTGACCGGTGTGGTGGTCTCTCAGTGTGGTTTTGATTTGTATTTCCCTGTTGAGGAGGGATGCTGAGCATCGTTTCATGTGTCTGTTGGCCATCTGGATGTCCTCTTTGGAGAAGTGTCTGTTCATGTCTTCTGCCCATTTCTTCACTGGGTTGTTTGTTTTTCGGGCGTGTAGTTTGGTGAGTTCCTTATAGATTCTGGATATTAACCCTTTATCTGATATGTCATTTGCAACTATCTTTTCCCATTCCGTTGGTTGCCTATTAATTTTCTGGGTTGTTTCCTTGGCTGTGCAGAAGCTTTTAATCTTGATGAGGTCCCAACAGTTTATTTTTGCTCTTGATTCCCTTGCTTTTGGGGATGTGTCAAGTAAGAAGTTGCTGCGGTGGAGGTCAAGGAGGTTGTTTCCTGCTTTCTCCTCTAGGGTGTTGATAGTTTCCTGTCTCACGTTCAGGTCCTTTATCCATTTTGAGTTGATTTTTGTGCATGGTGTGAGAAAATGATCTAGTTTCATTCTTCTGCATGTTGCTGTCCAGTTCTCCCAACACCATCTGTTAAAAAGGCTGTCTTTTTTCCATTGGATATTCTTTCCTGCTTTGTCAAAGATCAGTTGGCTGTATACTTTTGGGTCCACTTCTGAGTTCTCAATTCTGTTCCATTGGTCTATGTGTCTGTTTTTGTGCCAATACCATACTGTCTTGAGGATGACAGCTTTGTAGTAGAGGCTGAAGTCTGGGATGGTGATACCTCCCGTTTTGGTTTTATTTTTCAGTATTACTTTGGCTATTCGGGGTCTTTTGTGGTTCCATACAAATTTTTGGATAGTTTGTTCTAGTTTTGAGAAGTATGCTGGTGCAATTTTGATTGGAATTGCATTGAATGTGTAGAGTGCTTTAGGTAGTAATGACATCTTAACTATATTTATTCTTCCTATCCATGAGCATGGAATGTTTTTCCATTTCTTTGTGTCTTCTTCAATTTCCTTCATAAGTTTTCTATAGTTTTCATCATACAGATCTCTTGTATCCTTGGTTAGGTTTATTCCGAGGTATTTTATGGTTTTTTGTGCAATTGTGAATGGGATCAGTTTCTTGATTTCTCTTTCTGTTGCTTCATTGTTGGTGTATAAAAATGCAACCGATTTCTGTACGTTGATTTTGTACCCTGCAACTTGGCTGAATTCTTGGATCAGTTCTAGTAGGCTTCTGGTGGAGTCTGTCGGGTTTTCTATGTAGAGTATCATGTCATCTGCGAAGAGTGAAAGTTTGACTTCCTCTTTGCCAATTCTGATGCCTTTGATTTCCTTTTGTTGTCTGATGGCTGATGCTAGGACTTCCAGCACTATGTTAAACAACAGTGGTGAGAGTGGACATCCCTGTCGTGTTCCTGATCTCAGGGGGAAAGCTCTCAGTTTTTCCCCGTTGAGGATGATGTTAGCTGAAGGCTTCTCATAGATGGCTTTGATGATGTTTAAGTAGGTTCCTTCTATCCCAACTTTCTCGAGAGTCTTTATTAAGAAGGGATGCTGTATTTTGTCAAATGCTTTTTCTGCATCTATCGACAGGATCATATGGTTTTTATCTTTTCTTTTATTGATGTGATGTATCACATTGATTGATTTGCGAATGTTGAACCAGCCCTGTAACCCAGGAATGAATCCCACTTGATCTTGGTGGATGATTCTTTTTATGTGCTGCTGGATTCGATTTGCAAGGATCTTGTTGAGGATTTTTGCATCCGTATTCATCAAGGATATTGGCCTGTAGTTCTCTTTTGTTGCTGGAGCTCTCTCTGGCTTGGGAATCAGAATGATGCTGGCTTCATAAAATGAGTCTGGAAGTTTCCTTCAATTTCTAGTTTTTTGGAATAGGTTGAGAAGAATGGATATTAACTCTAATTTAAATGTCTGGTAGAATTCCCCAGGGAAGCCATCTGGCCCAGGGCTCTTATTTGTTGGGAGATTTTTGATAACTGATTCAATTTCTTTACTTGTTATGGGTCTATTCAGATTTTCTATCTCTTCCTTTGTGAATGTTGGTAGTGAGTGTGTGTTTAGGAATTTGTCCATTTCTTCTAAGTTGTCCAGTTTGTTGGCGTATAATTGTTAATAGTATTCCCTAATGATTGCTTGCATTTCTGAGGGGTTGGTTGTAATAAATCCATTTTCATTCATGATTTTGTCTATTTGAGTGCTCTCTCTTTTCTTTTTGAGAATCCTGGCTAGAGGTTTGTCAATTTTGTTTATTTTTTCAAAAAACCAACTCTTGGTTTCATTGATCTGTTCAACTGTTTCTTTGGTTTCTATGTTGTTTCTTTCTGCCCTGATTTTTACTATTTCTCTTCTCCTACTGGGTTTGGGGTGCCCTTGTTGCTCTGCCTCTAGTTCCTTTAGGTGAGCTGTTAGATTTTGCACTTGCGTTTTTTCTAGTTTCTTGAAATAGGCCTGGGGTGCAATGTACTTTCCTCTTAGGACTGCCTTTGCCTCATCCCATAGAGTTTGGATTGTTGTGTTTTCATTTTCATTTGTTTCCATATATTTTTAAATTTCTTCTCTAATTGCCTGATTGGCCCATTCATTCTTTAGTAGGGTGTTCTTTAACCTCCATGTTTTTGGAGGTTTTCCAGATTTCTTCCTGTGATTGGTTTCAAGTTTCAAAGCATTATGATCTGACAGTGTGCATGGTATGATCTCAATTCTTTTATATTTATTGAGGGCTGCTTTATGTCCCAGTATGTGATCTATCTTGGAGAATGTGCCATGCGCACTTGAGAAGAAAATGAATTCCATGGCCTCAGGGTGTAAACTTCTAAATATATCTGTCAGATCCATCTGGTCCAATGTGTCATTCAAGTGCATTGTTTCTTTAGTGATTTTCTTTCTGGTTGATGTATCCATTGCTGTAAGTAGAGTAGTGAAGTCCCCTGCTATTAGCACATTCTTATCTATTAGATTGTTTCTGTTTGTGATTAATTGTTTTAAATATTTAGGTGGTCCCATATTTGGTGCATAGACATTTATAATTGGTAGTTCTTCTTGATGGATAGACCCTGTAATTATTATATAATGCCCTTCTTCATCCCTTGTTATTACCTTTAATTTAAAGTCCAGTTTGTCTGATATAAGTATAGCTACTCCAGTTTTCTTTTGATTTCCAGTAGCATGATATATATTTCTCCATCCCCTTACTCTTAATCTGGAGGTATCTTCTAGTCTAAAATGATTTTCTTGTAGACAGCAAATAGATGGATTTTATTTTTTTATCCATTCTGCTACCCTGTGTCTTTTGATTGGAGCATTCATTCCATTTACATTCAGTGTTATTATTGAAATTTGTGGGTTTAGAGTCATTGTGTCATTTGTGGAATTCATGTTTATGGTGGTGTCTCTAGCATCTTGCGTTCCTTGCAACATTTCCCTCAGATAGTCCCCCTCAGGATTTCTTGTAGGCTGGTTTGGTGGTGACAGATTCTTTCAATTTTTGTTTATTTGGAAAGACTTTTATCTCTCCTTCTATTCTGAATGACAGGCTTGCTGGATAGAGGATTCTGGCTGCATATTATTTTCTGTTCATCACATTGAAGATCTCCTGCCATTCCTTTCTGGCCTGCCAAGTTTCAGTAGATAGGTCTGTCACCACTCTGATAGGTTTCCCTTTGTATGTTAGGACCCTTTTCCCCCTAGCTGCTTTCAAAATTCTCTCTTTGTCCTTATATTTTGCCAGTTTCACTATGATACGTTGTGCAGAAGAGTGATTCAAGTTACATCTGAGGTGAGTTCTCTGTGCCTCTTGGATTTTAACGTCTGTTTCCTTCCCCAGATTGGGGGAGTTCTCTGCTATAATTTGTTCCAGGACTCCTTCAGCGCCAGTTTGACCCCTTTTTTTTGACACATAATGTCCTAATATGAGCTATTTTTAAATGGGTTTTGTTCAGTTACATTGAAAGACATTTTATTGGTTCCTTTTTAGATCGTGGTTGGAGATATTGGAACACTCTTTAAGATTCGTATTGGTCATACTAACTCCGGACTCTCCCCTTCCTGGCACTGTAAAGAGGTAAAGACATATCAAGACTCACATCCTTTGCAAAACCCTTCTGCAAATTCTGTTCAGCAGTTCAACGTCAAGGAGGCATTTCACACCTGTTATGAATTGATTGAGTCAAACCTAGAATCTCTTTTAGTCTGCGTATTTCTCAAAAAAAAACAGTATCATATGTTCTGATTAATAATTTAACTCCTAATATCTTGTGGGAAGCACCTCAGCTGAATAATCCTTTTGTCTCTTTGCAAAGAAAAGAAAGTACTTGGGACTCTGTTTAAACTCTCCACTGTTGCTGCTGCTTCATCATTGTTGTCATTTTTTTTTGCATGAATTATTATTTTATTATTTTTTTATTGAAGTACAGTTGAAATACAATGTTAAATTAGTTTCAGGTGTACAAAATAGTGTTTTGGGACTTATACTGCCTCTTGATACAGTTGCACTAGTGATAAAAAGGTGACTGGTGAGTGTTGTAAAAGTAGACCATTTGTATTGATGAAGTAATAATCTGTTAGACTTGAATGCCAGTTCTCAAATTTGGTCTATTCATGCTAAACAAATAATGCCACCTGAATACATTTACTTAGCAAAAATGGGCTTGAATTTTCTACCTTACTCAGAATTAAAAGTTTTACTTATTGCCATAATTAACAAAAAGTGGAGATCTTCAACAATGATCATCAGAAATCTTGTTTTCCATTTTTGTGTGTGGTGTATTTCCATCTTCTGTCTTTTCAAAATAAATGAACTTAGGTAAGCAAGTTTTTAAAATGCAAAGAGCATCTAGTCAAACTCCTGATATTCTTGGCAAACTTGTTCTACTGTTTTAAATATGTGAAAAAATTAATGAAAAATTTGTGGAAGATGAGGAATCCCTTAAAAATACTTTTATTCTATTAGCAGATACATATAGTTGTTAATAATGCCACCTTCTTTATGTTAAAGTCATAAGAATCCATGAAGGAAATTGAAAAAATAAAACTCACTTAATGAAAATATGAATGTAGAAGTTAGATTTCTTTTTTTTTTAGTATTTTATTTATATCTGAGAGAGAGAGAGAGAGCAGGAGAGGGTCAGAGAGAGAGGGAGATACAGAATCTGAAACAGGCTCCAGGCTCTGAGCTGACAGTCAGCACAGAGCTTGACGCGGGGCTCGAACCCACGAACCATGAGATCATGACCTGAGCCGAAGTTGGACGCTTACCTGACTGAGCCACCCAGGCGCCCCTAGAAGTTAGATTTCAAAATTCAAAATTAATGCCTCACTTCTATATGAAATAATTCTCTTTTATGTTCTAGAGTTTTTGAAGTATGATATTCCAATTGACACTTATGTGATTATATATGATAATATATTTTATTTTTTGTCCTCTAGTAAGCTAACTTATGAAAATTATCATTAATCCTTCTGCCATCTGATCTGAGTGATAACCAATAAGAAATATTATATTCATTATATATATGCTTTTACATATTGCTTATACACACACAGACACACACACACACACACACACACACACACACACACAGCTGGGATGTTGAGATAGTGGTTGAGTGATCTGAAAATATTTTATAATATTGCAGAGGAAAGACAAAAAGTTAGGTTGAACAGGGGTGGCTCAGTCGGTTAAGCGGCTTCTGATTCTGTGTCTCCCTCTCTCTCTGACTCTCCCCTACTCACGCTGCCTCTCTCTCTCTCTCTCTCTCTCTCTCTCAGCAATAAATAAAACATTAAAAAAAATTAGGCTGAACATTCCTGTTGTCTTTCTGTGGCGATCACTCTCTGTGAAGGCAACTTGTTTGCCTGAGTGTACATGGCTGTTTTTAGTACTGGTGAGAAAGAGAGATGTTCTTGATTTAAAGTCTTATTCTAGACAGGTAAAGCCTTTATATAATTTACTAACTTTGCCAAATTACATTGGTAGATAGTGGGCTGGGAATTTTCTGTTCAATTCTTATAGTTTAGAAGTTTAACGTTTAAAATTTAAAATTTAAAGTAAGCCAACTTGTGCCCATAACTCAAATGGATTTGAATTAAAACATCTACTCCATTATAGCAATAATGATACACTATTTCCACACCTATAAAATAATCACATTACTTTTAGGACTTCAATCTTCGTTCTTTCAAGTTTAGTTAAGAAGAGTACAGAATAAAAAGTTTCAAATGGTGGTTTATTTTGTATTTCTCAGGTGATTTGCCTTGAGCTTTACTTAAAGTAACCAAATCAAATAGTGCTGTCAGCAGCCTTGTAAGCCAATGGTAATTCTGGGTGATTTTTAGGAAGCCTTTCTAAAAGTGTGATTGTATCAAAATCACACAGGGTGTGAATTTATGAATGCAAATTTTTGGACCTTACCAAGATCCACAGAATTAGTAAGTTTAGGAGTCAAAAATCTACTTTTTTTTTTTATATAAATATGTATTTTATTTTATTTTATTTTACAAATAGTTTATTGTCAAATTAGTTTCCACATAACACTCAGTGCTCATCCCCACAAGTGTCCTCCTCCATGCCCATCCCCCCTCCCCCCACATTCAAAAATCTACTTTTAAAAGAACTTGATTTCTTAAACACATTAAAATAGGAAATCTCTGATTAAGGCATTTTAAAGGCTATAAGATGAATTTAAGAAATAAAATAACACTCACTGAAACTTTTAAAAGAATAATTATGTACCTACTCATGAAAAGGTAAATTCTAGAATCAGAAATAATAATTTCTCCTTTTTAATGATTTTTCGTATTCATCTGATCCCAACAGAATTTATTAACACCTTTGTTTAACTCCAGGATAAATGGAATAGATATAATATGGCATAATAGGTACCCAAATTAAGAATTATTGCCTAAATTTCATTCATTGCTGAGGACCCACAGAGGAAACTATAAGTTTGAATCTGTAGGATGTGAAATCTAAGCTCATGCTAACATTTTATAAAGTCATTTTGAAATGAAAAATGTATTACTAAGAGATTAGAATAGAAAGTAATAGGTTTTTAAAAATTAGAAATATCTCTTTTTAAATGGGAAAATATTGATGAAAATTAGAAAGCTTGGGGGGAAATTGGCATGTTTAGAATTTCAGTATAAAGAAATTAAAAATAGAAAAATTTCAAAATAAAGAAAAGAAATGCCATTTTACTGGATTTGGCAATAAAAGTAGAAATTAGCACTTTTCTTGTCAAGTATTCAACAGCTTCTTGTATTAAAAAAAGTAACACGGTCTTCTGTGAGCTAAGTGTTAGGCTGGGATGAAAGCTTTTATTTGACTCTGATAAAGTATTCCTACATTTTTCACAAGAAATATTGTTGCTACTGTAGATACAGTTGTGGAACATGAATTCTGGAAAAAAGTTTTATATACCTGTTCACCGCTGGTTAGCACGAGATCAAGAGGATGGCGAAATCTGTCGAGAATTTCCAATTGTAAACAAAGGACAACCCATGCTTCCAGGTAGGGAAGATCCAACTATTCAGCTCCAGGCAGCACAGATTAAACTTGAGGCCCAAGTGCTGAAGGACAGGGAACTCGATAAGTACATATTGCATAAATGAATAGATGAACAAATGAATGATTAAACAACTGCTCATTTCTTACCAGTTGTCGCTGCTGCTGTGATGTAACTGCATCTCAATACGGCTTAGTTGCTTCATGCGCGGACATTAAGGAATATGTTTTTGTCAACAGTTAGCCCTGGAGGGAGGTCAAATGAAATGCCTCTTAATCAAAACAAGAAAATTAGTTTTTAAAAGGCTATGAGAAAATTGAAAGCCCAATAATTAATCCAGGGCTAAGAAATGCAAGTCAATGTATACTTTCCCTACCATCTTCTACCTGATTTTTGAAAATTTTTCTACTCCTAAAGGAATGAAAACAGAACCGCTCAATGACTTTTTAAGCATTTGACCAAAAGCAGAGGCGTGTTCAAGCCTTATGTAGCCATGACTGAGAACTAGGCTCTGCTCAGGGTTAGAGTCACTGTGTGCTGCACTATTCGGGGTGACTCTGTCGGTAAGAGCTGTTTGCTCTTGTGTCTGCTGGCCTCTGTTTTGGAAGAGAATAGGAAAACAGTAAATAAGAATTATTAAATGGATAATTTAAGTTTTAAATGAGTAAAAATAAGTTTTTCTCCAATCCAGAATATTTTCAGTCCAAACTGTGATATCTTAGTTTTCTAAAGCAATAAATTATAATAAATATTACGTGAAGATTAAGAAGAGTTCCATAATGTTGTATAATCTATCATTAGGCACATAATAACCTGTGTAACTTTTTTAGGAAATGTAGATAAGTAAAACATTTGCAGAGGCTGTTGATTCTTTTTTTTTTTTTTTAATGTTTACTTATTTTTGAGAGAGAAAGTGTGTGAGCTGGGAAGGAGCAGAGAGAGAGGGAGATACAGAATCCAAAGCAACTTCCAGGCTCTGAGCTGTCAGCACAGACAGAGCCTGATGTGGGGTTCAAACCCATGAATTGTGAGATCGTGACCTGAGCCAAAGTCCGATGCTTAACTGACTGAACCATCTGGCACCCTGATTCCTTTGTGGTTTTTAACGAAGGTGTAATAAACTGTCAAATTTTTGAAGTTAAAATA
Source organism: Hyaena hyaena (assembly GCF_003009895.1). NCBI lineage: Eukaryota > Metazoa > Chordata > Mammalia > Carnivora > Hyaenidae > Hyaena > Hyaena hyaena. The sequence continues at coordinate 764,341 of NW_024081212.1, read as the reverse complement.
TTTTTGAAAATATATGAATAGTTCCATTTGCTGAAAAGTGAAGGCTTGTATGAGCATTGTTCTCACTGTTCATAAGCATTTTTATCCCCCTTTATAAGTATTCTCAACATTCTTCTTCAGCAGCCTGTTTACTTCACCAAGAAGGAGACATGGGCTGGGTGTCCTTTTCCTACCTATATTAGTCATGATGAAGGGGTCATTTTTTGTCTCATATTTTAATTATAAAATTGTGTTCATAGGAGGCCTCTTCTTCAAATATGTACTCACTTCCCTTGCTTTGTTTGTAGTACTTGATACTTCTAGTTTATTAATAAACATTACCCTCCCCAACTTTCTTCGTATGGCTTGGAGGAATCTCTTATGTTTTCTCTGTGCTATCTGTACCCTCTTATGTGCTGTTAATAAACTTGATTAGCCTTTAATTATCTAAATCTCATTGGTAGGCATAACAAATGATAGCTGATTGTAGCCATATTTTTGTTTAATACTCTAGCACAGATTGGTGCCATGTATGAAATATTGTCATTACAGACAAGTAGCAGCTTTCTCTCAGGATAGATACATCAGTTCTAGATGGTATAAATAAGGAAAGACTGGATTAGTGTCTCTTTTGGTATGTTCAGTATCTTTGAGTCCATAGTTAGGGCAATATTTATCATTTAAGGTGAAAAAGAGCCTAAAACTGTTTGCCTGGTTAAGCAGTACACTATCACATGCACCTGAAAAAATGTTTTATATTTATGGAATTATTAGTGGATAAAGGTTGCTGAGACAACCAGAGTAAAACGGGACTTTCTCAGGCTGTGTGAGGTATTTATTTTTAATCTTATCTTTTTTTTTTAAAATGTTTTATTTATTTTTAGGAGAGGGAGAGAGAGACAGTGTGAGCAGGGAAGGATCAGAGAGAGAGGGGGTCACAGACTGAAACAGGCTCCAGGCTCTGAGCTGGCAGTCAGCACAGAGCCCGACGCGGGGCTCGAACCCACGAACCACGAGATCATGACCTAAGCGAAAGTTCGACGCTTAACCGACTAAGACACCATCTTATCTTAATTATGTTAACACAAACATAATAAAACTCACTAAACATTTTTAAGTGCACATTTCAGGAATATTAAGTATATTCACATTGTTGTGCAATAGATCTCTAGGACTTTTTCATCTTACAAAACTGAAATTTTATGTCTTCTTGGGTGAATTTTGGCAGATTGTATGTTTCAGAATTGGTCTGCTTTATCTATGTTATCAAATATGTGAACATAGAGTTGTTCATAGCATTTCTTTAGTCATTTTAATTTTCCATGGGAACTGTAGTGACAGTTCCTCTTTAATTTCTGATATTAGGAATTTGTATTCTCTCTCTCTCTTTTTTCTCAGTTAGCCTGGCAAGAGGCTTATTGATTTTATCAGTCTTTTCAAAGAAGTAGCTTTTCATATCATTGAGTTTCTTCCTTGATTTCTTATTTTCAATTTCATTGATTTCTGCTCTAAGTCTTATTTCTTTACTTCTTGTCTTACTTTGGGTTTAATTTGCTCTTCTTTTTCTAGTTTCCCAGGGTGGAAACATAGTGATTGATTTTAGACATTTCTTCTTTTCTAATGTATGCATTTAGTGCTCTAAATCCCTCAGCATTGCTTTTTCTCCATTCCACAATTTTTGATGTGTGTTTTTATTTTAATTAGTTTCAAAATATTTTATTTATCTTTATTTTTTAAAGTCAAATTTAAAAAAAATTGTAATGTTTATTTATTTATTTTGAGAGAGAGCGAGCACAGACAGGGCAGGGGCAGAAAGAGAGGGAGAGAGCATTCCAAGCAGGTTACATACTGCCCGCACGGAGCTGGACACGGGGCTCAAATTCATGAACCGTGAGATCATGACCTGAGCTGAAACCAAGAGTCGGTCACTTACTGGACTGAGCCACTCAGGCACCTCAGGTTCAAAGTATTTTAAAATTTTGTTTCAGATTACTTCTTTGACCCATGTGTTATTTAGAAGGGTGTTATTTGATCTCTATGTATTATTGAATTTTTCAATTATCTATTTGTTACTAATTTCTAGTTTAATTATACTATAGAGTGAGAGAGGAAGATTTCTGTTCTTTTAAATCTGTTAATAACAGGTTTGCTTTATGTCCCAGACTGTGGTCTATCTGGCTGAATATGCTGTATAACTATGGGAAGGATATGTGTTCTGTTGTCAGATGAAGTAATCTGTAGATGTGAATTATAAACGGTTGATAACATTGTTATTGAATTCACTTATGTCCTTATTGATTTCCTACCTGCTCATTCTGTCCATTTCTGAGAGAGGGGTATTGAAGTCTCCAACTATGGTAGCAGATACATCTGTGTTTCCTTGCAATTCTATCAGTTTTTGCCTCACATGGATTGATGCTCTGTTGTTAGGCACATACATATGAATATCATGTCTTCTTGGAGAACTGACCTTTTTATCATTATGTAATGACCTTCTTATTTCCTTGCTTTGATACCTGCTCTGGCTGAAATTAATATAGCTACTCCTGCTTTCTTTTGTTTAATTTAACATGGTATATTTTTCTCCATCTATTTACTTTTATTTATTTATTTGTTATTTATTATTTATTTATTTATTTTTAAATTTATTTTTGAGAGAGAGAGAGACAGACCATGAGTGGGAGAGGAGAACACACACACACACACACACACACACACACACACACACACACACAGAATCCAAAACAGGCTCCACGCTCTGAGCTGTCAGCAAAGAGCCTGACACAGGGCTCGAACTCATGAGTCATGAGATCGTGACCTGAGCCACCCAAGCACCCCCTTTAATTTTTCTTAACATATATTTCTTAATTTAAATTTTAATTAACTCAGTGCAATATTGGTTTCAGGAGCAGAATTCATTGATTCATCACTTACATACAATACCCAGTGCTCATTACAAAGTGCCCTCCTTAATAGCCATTACTTATCTAGCCTATCTCCCACCCACCTCCCTCTATCAACCCTTAGTTTGTTCTCTATTGTAAAGAGTCTCTTGTGGTTCCCCCTTGCCCCCCCCCCCCCCCACTCACAATATGTTCTTCCATTTTGTTTCTTAAATTCCACGTATGATTTAAATTATATGGTATTTGTCTTTTCTCATTGACTTATTTTGCTTGGTATAATACATTCTGTCTCTACCTATATTGTTGCAAATGCAAGATTTCATTCTTTTTGGTGGCTGAATAATATTTCATTACACACACACACACCACATCTTCTTTATCCATTCATCAGTCGTTGGACATTTGGGCTCTCTCCATAGTTTGGCTGTTGTTGATAATGCTGCTATAAACATTAGGGTGCCCTTCAGGTCTGTATTTTTGTATGCTTTGGGTAAATACCTAATAGAAGAATTGCTGGTTTGTAGGGTAGTCCCCTGTTTTTCGTGTTTTGAGATACATCCATACTGTTTTACAGAGTAGCTGCATCAGTTTGCATTCCCAGCAGCAGTGCAAGAAGGCTCCTCTTTTTCAGCATCCTTGCCAACATCTGTTGTTTACTGTGTTGTTAATTTTTGCCATTCTGACAGGTGGGAGGTGGTATCTCATTGTGGTTTTGATTTGTATTTCCCTGATGACAAGTGATGTTGAGCATCTTTTCATGTGTCTGTTAGCCATCTGGATGTCTTCTTTGGAAAAGTGTCTATCGTGTCTTCTGACTATTTCTTAATTGGGTTGTTTGTCTTTTGGGTGTTAAGTTTGCTAAGTTCTTTATAGATTTTGGATCTATCTGAACAGATCAGATATGTCATTTGCAAGTATCTTCTCCCATTCTGTAGGCTGCCTTTAAGTTTGTTGATTGTTTCTTTCACTGTGAAAAAGCTTTTTATCTTGATGAAGCCTTGATAGTTCATTTTTGCTTCCTTTCCCTTGCCGTCAGCGCCGTGTCTAGTGAGAAGTTGCTCTGGCTGAGGAAAAAGAGATTGCTGCCTGTGTTCTCCTTTAGGATTTTGATGGTTTCCTGTATTACATTTACATCTTTCATCCATTTGAATTTATCTTTGTGTATTGTTATGCCTGATTCGCGAGTCTCCTGAGACCCCCAAGGAGCTGACACCGATGCAAGTACAAAAGGGTCTTTATTACAATCTCAAGCAGGAACTCCAATGCACCCCGATGCAGTGGTGATGGTATGGAGCCCCGAACTCGTGATCGCAGGGCTTTTTATTGTGATTACAGTGGAATTTGGGGTGTTCCAGCTTGCAGCCTCCTGGCAGCCTCCTGATAGGTACAGGCTGTCTTGTCAGCACCCGATTGGTTTGGCCCATCTGGCCTGACTGCAGACTGCCAACTGGAACGTCTTGGGATATAGGCACCTGTTTTAAACTGGTTGGCTGTTGCCGTTGCTAGGGAAGCAACTAAGGGCAGAACCTGGGACTGGGTTCGGGCCTAGTTCGCTCTCAAGATGGAGGTTTATTCTAAAATGGAATCAGTTAGATTTAGGTATTACAGTATGATGTAAGAGAATGGTTCCCATTTCATTCTTCTGCACTTTACATCCAGTTTCCCCGGCACCATTTGTTGAAGAGACTGTCTTTTTTCCACTGGATATTCTTTCTTGCTTTGTTGAAAGTTAGTTGGCTATATAGCTGTGGATACATTTCTGGATTTTCTATTCTGTTCCATTGATCTATGTGTCTGTTTTTGTATTAGTACCATATTGTCTTGATGTCTATGGTTTTGTAAATAGCTTGAAATCCGGAATTGTGATGCCTTTGTTTTTCTTTTTCAGGATTGATTTGGCTACTCGGGGTCTTTTGTGAGTCCATACAAATTTTAGGGTTATTTGTTCCAGCTCTGTGAAAAATGCTGGTGGTATGTTGATAGGGATTGCATTAAATGTGTTGATTGTTTGGGTAGTATAAACATTTTAACAATGTGTCTTCTTTTAATCCATGAGCATGGAATGCTTTTCCATTTCATTGTATTCTCTTCAATTCCCTTCCTAAGACTTCTGTAGTTTTCAGAGTATAGATCTTTTATCTCTTTGGTTAGGGTCATTCCTGGGTATCTAATTGTTTTGGTGCAATTGCAAATGGGATTGATTACTTGATTTCTTTTTCTGCTGCTTCATTGTTCGTGTATAGAAATGCAACAGGTTTCTGCACATTGATTTTATGTCCTGCAACTTTGCTGAATTCATGTATTACTTTTGGCAAATTTTTGGTGAAGTCTTTCAGGTTTTCTGCATACAGTATCATGTTGTCTGCAAATAGTGAAGGTTTGACTCCTCCTTGATCATTTGGATAACTTGGATGTCTCTTTTTTTGTTGTCTGATTGCTGAGGCTGACTTTCAGTACTGTTCTCCTATGGAGAATGTTTCTATTTTTGCCTTAACAGGCAGTTCACCACTGGTTAGTTTCCGCCTGTTACCTGTGGGCTGTGGTTCCAGTGTCCATTTAAAGCCTCTGTAGAGCTTTTCAGGTCTGCCCTATGTGGATACTATTCACTGGTGAATCTGGGGCCTTGGTGGAGATTTATCTGTTAGTTTAGATATCAAAGTCTTTGGTGTGCTGCATAGGATTAGAGTCATGTATCTTTAGCTTAAGGATGAGCTCAGGAGTTAAAGAGCTTTTGGGGTTTTCTTTTCTTCCATGACCCTCTTTGGTACTTTGGAGTTCCCTGGCTTCTAGTTTAGGTTGCTTAGCTGGTATTATGTTTTTCCTATTTGCGGTGCATGTATGCAGTCTTCTGTGTCCAGGGCTAAGCAGTGGTAGGACAGAGGGCAAAGAAAGCAATGGAATTTGGCCTCACCCTACTGAAGCCCAGATCCTCTGAACAGAGGCAGAAGTTCTCCCTCAGAGTGTGGGTTCCTATGTGTTTCTGTGCTCAGGCACTGGCATGTGAGAGGATGAAGAAATGAAAGAGAAAATAAAATAGTGTAAACCCTCTACTGTCTCTGTGTGTTAGGAACTTTCTTTCCTGTGTTTTAGGCCTGAGCAAGAGGGCTCTCCGGGATTCCTGTGTCTGAACTCCAATGCTCATTTCCAGGTTTTTGGTGAACTGAGTCCTGGATGGGAGATGCCAGAAGTTAAAAAATGATAAACACACTGCCACTTGGTACATCAAATTCTGGTCTTTTCCCTGAATCTTCCTGCTACTTTTTACTCTTCAGCATCTTCATATAGATGTCGCAACCATTTGGTCAAGAGTTTATAGCTGTGTTCAGTGGGAGGGACTGGGTAGAGTATGTTATTGCAATTTAACTGGAGCTGGAACTCTTGATTAGGTAGAAGTAATTTTTCCATCATATGAATAATGCTTGGCATATAAAGTTTATTTTTCTTCTGTTGTCAGTGACAGCATATGAAGTGCGTGTGGCCACAGGTGAGCTTTGGAACGCTGGAACATTAGCAAATGTCTACATTTCTGTCTATGGGGAAAAGGGAGATTCAGGATCCAGACAACTATTTCGATCAAAGAGCTCCTTCAGTTTTTTAAGAGGACAAGTAAGTGATAAAGTCCTTTGTTTTTTAATGTGGTAAAAAAAATAAATAGAATTTACCATCTTAACTGTTCTTAACTTCACAGTTCACTAGTATTAAATATATTCACATTGTTATGCAACAGATCTCCAGAGATTTTTCATCTTGCAGAACTGCAACTCTATACTCATTAAACAACTCCATATTTACCCCTCCCCTCATTCCTTGGAAACCACCATTCTACTTTCTGTTTCTATAAATTTGACTACTGTAGATATCTCAAATAATTGGAATCATAAAGTAGTTTTTTTTCTTTTTAGTTTTAGGAGTAGAATTTAGTGATCCGTCACTTACATATAATACCCAGTGCTCATCAAAGTGACCTCCTTAATACTCATCATCCATTTAGCCCATTCCTCCCACCAATCTCCCCTCCTGCAACCCTGTTTGTTCTCTGCACTTAAGACTCTCTTATGGTTTGCCATCCTCTCTTTTTTTTTCTTCCCCTATATCCATCTGTTTTGTTTCTTAATTCTGTGTATGAGTGAAATCATATGATATTTGTCTTTCTTTGACTGACTCGTTTCACTTGGTATAATACACTATAGCTCCATCCATGTTGTTGCAAATGGCAAGATTTGCAAATAGCAAGAATAGAAAACCCAGAAATGGATCTATAACTATATGGTCAACTAATCTTTGACAAAGATAGGAATATCCTATCTTAGAAGGAATATCCTATCTTAGAAGGAATATCCAGTGGAAGAAAGACAATCTGTTTAACAAATGGTGCTGGGAGCACTGGAAAGCAACATGCAGAAGAATGAACCTGGACCACTTTCTTATACCATATACAAAAATATATTCAAAATTGATGAAAGACCTAAACGTGAGTCAGGAAACTCTAAAATCCTAGAGGACAACACAGGCAGCAGTTGACCTCAGCAAGAGCAACTTCTTATTAGACATGTCACTGAAGGCAAGGGAAACAAAAACAAATGTGAACTATTGAGACTTCTTCAAGATAAAAAGCTCCTACACAATGAAGGGAACAATCAACAAAGCTAAAAGGCAGCCTATGGAATGGGAGAAGATATTTCCAAACTACATATCTGATAAAGGGTTAGTATCCATATCTGTAAAGAAGTTATCAAACTCAACACCCAAAAAACAAAGAATCCAGTTAAGAAATAGACATAATAAGCAGACATTTTTCCAAAGAAGACATCCTGATGGTAATAGACACATGCAAAGTTGCTCAACATCACTTATCATCAGGGAAATACAAATCAAAACTATAATGAGATACCACCTCACACGTGTCAGAATGGCTCAAATTAACAACACAGGAAGTGATGGATGTTGGCAAGGATGTGGAGAAATGCAAACCCTCTTACACTGTTGGTAGGAATGCAAACTGATGCAGCCACTCTGGAAAACAGTATGGAGGTTTTCTGAAAATTTAAAAAGAGGAAGTGTCCTTAGACTCTGCAATTGCACTATTAGGTATTTACTGAAAGGATACAAAAATACTGATTTGAAGAGGTACATACAACCCAATGTTGGTAGCAGCATTATCAACAACAGCCAGACTATGGAGAGAGCCCAAATGTCAGCCAGCTGATGGAGAGATCTCTCTCTCTCTCTCTCCTCTGTCTCTCTCTCTCTCTTTATATATATATGTATATATATATACATGGAATATTACTCAGCCATCAAAAACAATGAAATCTTGCCATTAGCAGTGACATCGTTGGAGCTTCAGTATATTATGCTAAGTGAAACAAGTCTTTCAGAGAAAGACAAATACCATATGATTTCACTCATATGTAAAATTTATTTGTAAGCTAACTAGAATTTAAATAAAAACTTAAAATTAAAAAAATTTTCAGAGATCTTTATTTCTTTAAGTTTGGTTCCTGGAATTTATTTTGTTCTTCTGACTGGGCTGTGTTTCCCTCTTTACATACCCTGTGATCTTTTCTTGAGATTTGGCATTTGAAAAACTACTATCTTACCTAGTCTTAATGGACTCTAGTGTGAAGGGAAGACCCTCACGCATGAGCCTGGTTAGAGTTTCCAGGGCCTCTCATGCTTTTTTTTCCCACTGTGTATCATTTCTGGTCTTATTTACATGTTTTTCCCTGTCTTAATTTCCCTAAGCTGCCTGCTCCTGTTGCTTCTCCAGTGCTCAGATTCTCTTGTATGCCGTCCCGTGTCTTCCTGCTATATTTCACAGCCTTTGTAGCTCTGACATGCCACAGCACTCTGTTTTCAGGGACTTCCAAACTCTGCTGCCATTAGTACTTGAGTTAAGTGAGAGAGAATCAGTTCTTTGGGCAGCCCCAAGCCAGAGTTTTGTTTGCATTGTCTGCTCTTTTATTTCTGTCCCGAGAGAGGATGTAGGGTATGGAAGGTTTCCTCCCTGCTACAGTGCACTATGCCAAGTAGGGGGAAGGCTGTGAGCATGCAAAAAGTCACAAATTTCCCTACTTCTTTTGATGGTGTCCTTTTTTTTTTTTTTTTTTTATTATGCATTGGAGTGGGTACTGACGCTCTCATCTGGTGTCCAGAATTTGCACAGAAGTGTTCTAGCCTATATTTTATTGTTAAAATGGTATCTCCACTGGGGAGTGAGGGCTTGGTTTTCTCTAGTCCATCATCTTGGTGAAGTCACTTCCTATTGTCTGATTTTTAAATCTAATTTTATATTGTTAAATGAGGTATACTATTATATAACAACTTTCTTAGAGAGTGACTTCTAAGGATAAAGTAAAATGTGTGAAAATGTTTCAAAGTGTATAATTTACTATCTACTGAAAACCTAATTTTTAAAAAATTTCTGGATTATTTTCAACAGATATGTTACATCATATATTTTTCTTACATTTTAACCTATATGTAATTATCTTAGATTTTATCAAAAGAACTCTGAACGCCTTACTTCTACCCATATTCTGACTATGTAAACCTTTAGAGCACAAACATGAATAATTTTTATTGTAGCAGCACATTGGGACTTCAGGTACCTGCTATAAATTTCCAATAATATTTGCACCAATATCCTAAAATTACTTTAGAAACATTATATTTGTCAATGGCTCATAAGCACTGATTTAAAAGTTCCATCCTTAGAAAGGTAAGAGTTGGTTGTATTCAAAGGAATGACAACTTTTAGTATATTTTATAATTATTGCCTTTATATTATTATTATTTGAAACCTATATTTATAGAGAGTCCCCAAATTTATGTTTTCATAATGAAATATTGGCAAATGTTTCACAAAATGGTGTGTGTGTGTGGGTATGTTCTACAGATTAATATTGTTTTACCTTTGAATAACTTAGATTTGTGTGAGGGGAATAAGCTTAGGAATTCCCTGAGCTTGCACTGATGGGTTAACAAGGCATAAAGAATTAGAAAGCCACAGGATGTATACACTGAAGTTTGGATAAACAAGATTAGGTAAATAAGGTTGGGTAAACGGGACAAAGGCCCCCAGAATAGGTAAAGTAGGGCAGAGATCCCAGTATAGGACAAAGGTATAGGAATAGGGAATCGCAGGATGAAAACATCCAAGATGAGGTAAACAAGATTAGATATTCAGGGTGGAAATGCCCCCCAACTTAGTACCATAGCAGAAAGCGGTTTTCACAAGGACCAAATTAGGTAAACATGTAAATAGGGCTATAGAAGGCTGCAGGGTGAAGCTGCCCAGAGCAGAGCTACTTAGCAAAAGAAAGGTGCCTGTGGACCCTGAGGTGGCATGCTCCTCTTTCTTGTCCTCAAGGCCAGTTTAGGTAAACAGAGGTGGTGCCTCACGTCTGCTGTAAACAAATTCCCGCTTGTGCCAGGATTTTGTTTTGGGTTAACTCAAACCCCTAACCCCCCAGATCTTCAAAACCCCCTTTCCCTCATGTCCATGAGTTAATGTTCCTGATTTCATTGTTTCTTTGTGCAGGTCCATCACCGTGTTTGTAAGCCTTCTCATCCTAATAAAAACGGAGCAAGCTCCCTTACTTGGGGCTCTTATGTTCTCCCGGACATTAAGCTCTCTTGCATTTTTAATCCTCCATCCTGCTTTCTTGATGGACAAGAAAGAACTCTGTGACGTTTGTGTATTTACTTAATGATCCTGATTATTTTCACAATTTTTAGTGTATCTTAATTTATAATCTTGTAACAAATCAGACTCATAGTCCAGATGTAATAATACTTTTTTGATTTGTTACAGACTGACACCTTCTCCCTAGAAGCTGTGCACCTTGGGGCTCTGTATAAGATTGTCATAGGCCATGATGGACTTGGCCCAGGTAAGAGTCTTACATTGGTAGTATTCAAGGTTTGATTCCTTTCTTGTCATGTAAAACTCTGTACAAATTTAGATAATAATTGTAGGAAACTTACAATAAATTCATCTTTAAGTATTGATGATTTGAAATTAAAATCTTGAAGCCAAATATTCTTTTTTTTTTAAATATACAAGGGTATATTTATACAAGGGTATATAAATCAAGGGTAAAGGTGTACATATAATAATATGTGAATAGGAATAAAAGACTGAGGCACACTCCTACCATATGATGCAGCCATTCTCCTGTATCACTCTGTGAGTGATACAGAGTCCCGCACACAAATGCTCTTAGCAGCTTTTTTTTTCTGAGTTGATTTATTTATTTTGATGGGGGGTGAGGGGCAGAGAGAGAGAGAATCCCAAGCAGGCTCCATGCTGCCAGCACAGAAGCCAACGCAGGGCTCGATCCCATGAACCATGAGACCACGACCTGAGCTGAGATCAAGAGCCGCACACTCAACCCAACTCTTGAGCCTCCCAGCGCCCCTCGCAGCAGCTTTACCAGCCAATCCCACACTGTGTGGCACACTGGGATATTACTCAATAAAACAGAATGAGCTGAGACATACAATGAGATTCATCCATTTAAACAGAAGATACTTCGGGCCACCTGGGTGGCTCAGTCGGTTGAACGTCAGACTTCAGCTCAGGTCGTGATCCCACAGTTCATGAGCTTGAGCCCCGTGTCAGGCTCGTGCTGACAACTCAGAGCCTGGAGCCTGTGAAGCCAAATATTCTTTAAATTTTAAGTAGATGTGTATGTTTTTAATGACATAGACTTGTTCAAGGGGATGCTCTGCCTAGAATGCTCGAATGAGTGATGCATGAAGAGCGGGGGGAGGGGGGTGGGATTCAGGGTCTGCATACTGTGGCACATGGCAGTGCTCTAGCCCTAGCATGGCACTCGTGGGCAGGGCATCCGTGTCTGTTGGCAGTGACACTCCAAGAAGTCCAACAACAATGCCAGCAGTGGCATGTTACCTGTTAAGGAGGCCGTGTTGGTCGCAAGTTCTCAGCTGTGTTGTCTGCTGCCACTTTGTATAGGCTTCTTCCTCAGTTTTCCCATCAGCTCTGTGAGTGACCTACATCTTTCCAGCAAATACGTTTTCTGTTACTGTGAAATAACCATAAGATAAACAGAATTCTTTAACAAAAGATAAGAGTACTAAAGTGTGCATACCACAATAAGGATAAAAAATTAAAAAGCATCAAATACGAGGATAAGCTCTTTTACTAAAAAGTATCAATGCATAATTTTCAAAGTGTTAAGAAGAAAGTTTTCTTACCAGCATATACTGACAGTGTGTTTAAATAGTTAATGAGAGAGTCAGCACGGTGAAAAAATGGTTCACAGGAAGTTGCATGAAGCTGAAAAATATATTCATATAGTCAGTGAAAACAAAAAAAATGGTGAATAAGATTGATAAATTAAAAATGTGGCTAATCTTCTAAGACAGTAATACCTACCTGTTATGTTGTCTTTTCTCTTGGATGTAATTTGTTTATATTTTGACGAGACTCAAATCTTTTGCAGTTCATTTCCTGCCAGTTGATGTCTAATTTTACAATCAGGGCCCGAATACTGTACACTTCTGCAGGGAGTCGGGTGACTCTATGACAGGCTTGTGAGGCTGTGCTCGAGTACAGCATTAGTGGGACATGTCACTGTGCCCAAGCTAACACTTGCATGTCAGCTAATTCAGTTTTGTAAATATCTTTGGTGGGTCTGCTATGTACAAAGTGCTGTACTGAGTACTTTCTGTAGTAAATACAAGGATGACCAACATGGACTACCTGCCTGTTAGCCTACCAAGAGCTAGCAAGATGATTTTAAATCCTGAGAGGTTTGTAACAACATTTTGCTTCCTAATTCTAGTTGAAAGTCCTGTCTTTTTTTCCTCCAAAATTCTGATTTTCCTAGTTTATCTAAATGGGATCTAAGTAACTGAGATACCATGCTGTGATGTAATGAAGAGAATATTAGCATCTTAGCCAGCAACATAGATTTGAATCTGTCGATTTTTTGATCCTGAGCAAATCACTTAACCTCTCTGAGTTTCAGTTCATCCTCTGTAAAATGAGATGATACCTCATATAGTATCATCCTTACATTATTGTAAGGATTATGTGAGGTTGTTTATGAATGGCAAAGCAGTATACATTTGACAGTAAATTATCAAGAAGTAGTCATTAGAATTTCTTAAATTACATTTTATTTTTAATTTAATTTTTATTTTTTAAAATGTGATATTTAATCTTTATTTACAGGACAGTGCAGTATATGAGATTCCACACAGAAATAGGAAACCCACTGAGAGGACCAGCTTTATACAGTTTGTATAGCTGAGAATTGTTCAAGTATAGTTTCCATTCTAAAAAGTGCTACAATAACAAAACACATTTAAAAAGAATTCTTTGTAGAGAAACACTAAGACAGACTTACACCAAATATAGGATGCAACAAGCAACTTGATGCCTCAGCTGTGCCCTTTAAAACTTAAAGGTGTCATCCTACAAGTGCCCTCCTCCATGCCCATCTCTGGGGATGAACACCGGGTGTTATATGGAAACCAACTTGACAATAAACTATTTGTAAAAAAAAAAAAAAAAAAGTTAAAGGTGTCAGGAGGGCCATCCTGATCTTGGGATGGATGGCCTTCAGAGGTAGTTTCTGGCCCAACATTCTGATTTAAATTACATTTTAAATACCAATTCAATATGCTGTTTTGTAAGGTTAATCTGTTTTCTTTCTTTAAAAAATATTTTTTTAATCTTTTATTTGTTTCTGAAAGAGAGACAGTGTGAGCAGGGGAGGGTCAGATAGAGAGAGAGACACAGAATCTGAAGCAGGCTCCAGGCTCTGAGCTGCTAACACAATACCCATTCCGCAGCCCATGGACCAAGGAGCCGTTTCAACCTATAAGTCTTATTATTTTAAAAATACATGTCATAAGGCACTAGCTGCCATAGATAGTGATTTCTCTGAAAATCTGGGCAAAGTAAATTGGAAACTTTCTGGAAAGGATTCACCATTCTAGATGCCATTAAGAACACTTGTACTTCATGGGAAGAGGTCAAAATATCAGAATCAGTAGGAGTTTGGAAGACAGTGATTCCAATCCTCATGGACGACTTTGAAGGCGTCAAGATGTCAGTGGAGGGAGGGAGAGCAGATGTGGTGGAAACAGCAAGAGAACTAGAACTAGAAGCAGAGCCTGAAGAGGAGACTAAATTGCTGCAGTCTCACGACAAAACTTCTACCGATGACGAGTTGCTTCTTGTGGATGAGCAAACAGTTAGTTTCTCGAGATGGACTCTACCCTCTGTGAGGATGCTGGACAGACTGTTGAAATGACAGCAAAGGATTTAGGACATTACACAAAATTAGTTGATAAATCAGCAACGGGATTTGAAAGAATTGGCTTCAATTTTGAAAGAAGTTCGACTGGGGGTAAAATGCTACCTCACAGCATCGCATCCTACAGAGAAATCATTTGTGAGAGTCGATCGATGTGGCAAACTTCATTGTCCTGTTTTTTTAAATTGTCAGAGCTGCCCTAGCCTTAGCGGCCACTACCCTGATTAGGCAGCAGCCACCAACACTGAGGCAAGACCCACACCAGTAAAAATATTACAACTTATGAAAGCTCAGATAATACCTAGCATTTTTTAGCAATAAGGTATTGTTTAATTAAGGTACACATATTTTTTAGGCAGAATGGTGCTATACACTTAAAAGACCACATAAGTTTTATAGGCACTGGGAAATCAAAAAATTAGTTTGATTCACTTTATTGTGATATTTACTTTATTGTGATAGTCTGAAGACTGCAGTATCTCCAAATCACACCTATACTTCCTCCACAAAAATTCCCAGGCCCATATTTAGACAATTTATTAAACAACTTCCTCAAAAACACTGCATTATTTCCACTACACAGAGATTATTAAGTTAGAAAAGCAAACCTACTACCATATACCCGAAAGAACATAATACAATTTCGGAATGTAAGTTGAGTCTCACAGTTAAAGAAGCACGGCAGTTTGTAAACATGCAATACACATATTCATACGGTGTAGTTTACAGTCTTAACAGAAGGAAGAACTACAGTCACATAATGTAGGGTACTTCAACAAATATGTCTTTGTTTTGGTGCATTACCCCTTCAACATTTCTTCCTGTGTTTAAACTTCTCTCTGCTAAAAAATACTACCATGTTTTTGAAAAATTTTATCATTTTTAATCAAATAATATCCTTTTCATTCTACAGAGGCTCTCTCTGAGATGTTATTCAAAGGACTGGAAGCTAAGAAAATTATGAGACCATTAGTAAATTTTAACCACTGAGATCCTCACCCTTGATTATGACAGGAGGCGGTAATTTATCCAGTTACCCAACAAGTGTTGGCCAAATTTCTCTGCAACATAAGTCTACTAGAATTTATTAAGTAACTTCAATGTTCTTCACCTCTTAAAAACAAATGACTCTCTGAGAGATTCTAATTAAGACTTTCCAAGAGAAAATTTTTTTTTTTCCCAAGAGAAAAATTTTTAATAGCAATAGCGAAGTAGTAGTTTGAGACTATTTCAGAAAGTATCCTTAGCATGTTATTACTTCTTGAATTATAAAACGGATGTAAGTTAAAAATAATAGTATTTTTAAGCTGTAGTCATCAAGACAGTATGGTACTGGCACAAAAACAGACACATAGGTCAATGGAAAGTATTTTCTTTATGCTTTTTAATTTTTAAGTTTTAATTTTAGAGAGAGTGAGAGCCTGAACAGGGAAGAGGGAAGGAAGGGAGAGAGAAAGAGAGAATCTTAAGCAGGCTTCTTGCTCAGCATGGAGCCTGACATGGGGCTCGATCCCACGCTGGGATCATGACCCACGCTGAAATCAAGAGTCAGACATTCAAGCAACTGAGCCACTCAGGTACCCAGAGAAACTATTTTCAGTTACTGTGGAGATGTACCAGTTAATACTTTATTAAATTAGTAGAAATACCCTAAAAAAATCTACTTTCACCACTTTTATTCAACAAGTATTGGAAGTCCTAGCCAGGTCAACTAGGAAGGAAAATAAAAGGCATCCACATTGGAAAGGAAGAAATAAAACTGCTACTATCTGCAGATAACATAATGCTATTTATAGAAACCCCTAAACACTCCACCAAAAAATTGTTAACTAATAAATTCAGTTAAAGTTCCAGGATATAAAATCCATATACAAAATTCTGTTGCATTTCTATGTAATTAATAAGAAAATTTCTGAGGTGCCTGGATGGCTCAGTCAGTTAAGTGTCTGACTTCGACTTAGGTCATGATTTCACAGTTCATGAGTTCGCGCCCTCGGTTGAGCTTTGTGCTGACAGTGCGGAGCCTGCAGCCTGCAGCCTGCTTTGCATTCTGTGTCTCCCTCTCTCTCTGGCCCTCCCCTGCCCCTTCTCACACTCTGTCTCTCTCAAAAATAAATAAACATTAAAAAAAGAAACTTTCAGAAGGAGAAATTTAAAAAAATCCCATTTACATTTGCATCAAAAAGAATAAAATATCTAGGAGTCAATTTGATCAATGAGGAGAAAGACCTTTTGCTGAAAATCATAAGACATTGATGAAAGAAATTGAAGAGGACACAAATAAATGAAAGATATTCTATGCTTATGGATTGGAAGAATTGTTCATACTGTTAATGTTAAAATGTTCACACTATTCAAAACAGTCTACAGATTCAGTGCAATCTCTATGAAAATTCCAATGGCATTTTTTACAGAGTAGAATGAAGAATCCTAAAATTTGTTTGGAACCATGAAAGACTCTGAGTAGCCAAAGTAATCTTGAGAAAGAACATCACACTTCCTGATTTTAAGCTATAACACAAAACTATAGTAATCAGAAAATAATGGTGTTGACATAAATGAAGCAGAATAGAGAGCCCAGCAATAAGCCCACACTTATATGTTTAATTTACAACAAAGGAGCCAAGAATATACAATGTGGAAAGGATAGTCTCTTCAGTAAATGGTGCTGGGAAAATTGGACTGCCACATGCTAAAGAATGAAATTGCACCACTATGTTACAAAAACGTAACTCAAAATGGATGAAATATCTGAATGTAAGACTTGAGACTATAAAACTTCTAGAAGAAAATATAGGTCGTAAGCTCCTTGACATCATTCTTGGCAAAGAGTTTTTGGATTGACACCAAAAGCAAAAGGCCTCCAATGCAAAAATAAACAGGCAGGACAACATCAAAATAAGCTTCTGCACTGTCAGGAAAATCATCAAAAAAATGAAAAGGCAACCTACAGAATGGAAGAAAATATTTGCAAATCATATATTTGGTAAGTGGTTAATATCCAAAATATATAGATAACTTGTATAACTTAATAGCAGAAAAATAAAGGCAAAAACACCCACAACTGCTCCTTCACCTACAACCCAAACAATGCAGTTAAAGAATGGGCAGAAGATCTGAAAAGACCCTTTTCTAAGGAAGTCACACAGATGGGCAACAGGTACATGAACAGGTGCTCAGCATTAGTAATTATCAGGGAAATGCAAGTCAAACTCACGCTGAGACAGTGCCTTACACCTGTCAGAAGGCTACCATCAAAAAGGCAAGAGATGACAACTGCTGGGAAGGATGTATAGGGGATCTTGATGCACTGTTATGAGACCGTTAATTGGTGTAGGTACTATGGAGAGCAGTGTAGACGTTTCTCACAAAATGACAATAGAACTCCCATATGATCTGGCAATCCCACTTCTGAGTATAGAGCCAAAGGAAATGAACTTATGATCTCATAAGCATAGATATATTTCCATCTTTATTGCAGCATTATTCACAGTTAACCAATATGTGGATACTATCTATGTGTCCATCAGCAGTTGAATAGGTAAAGAATTGTGGTTGATATATAGGATGAATATTATTCTGCTCTAAAAAAGAAGAAAACCCTACCATTTGTGACAATGTGAACAAACTTCGAGGACATTATTGAGTGAAAAAAGACAGAGAAAGATAAATACTGTATGATCTCACATGTGGAATATAAAAAAGCTGAACTCATAGAAACAGTAGATTGGTTGTTGCTAGGGGCGGGGTGGTAGGGAAAAAGAGATGTTGATCAAAGGGCATGAACTTCCAGTTATACGAGGAATAAATTCTGGGCATCTATTGTATAGCATGGTCATTCTAGTTAATAATACTGTATTATATAATTGGAAGTTTCTCTGAGACTAGATTTTAAATATTCTCATCATAACAATAACAACAAAAAATGTAAGTATGTGATGTGTTAAGGATGTGTTAACCAACCTTATTTTGGTAACTATTGAGCTATATATATATATTTCATATATATATATATTTCATATCAGTAACCTTATTTTGGTAACTATTGAGCCATATATATATATATTCATATATATATATTTCAAATCAGTAGGCTGTATACCTTAAATTTTCATAATATTCTATGTCAATTAAATCTCAATAAAGTTGGGGGAAAACAAGTTATGTAAGAAAAAAATTGAGAAAAATGAGAGAAAGAAAATAATGAAGACAAAAATAGAAATCAAAGACTGAAAACAGAGAAACAGAATTGATGTCATGTATATGAATGGATTCCTAAGGGACGAAAATATGAACACTCACATATTAGACAACACTGAAGAGTCTAGTGAAAATGTGAAGAAAATACACACCTAAATAAGATATAGTAAATACAGTACAAACACATACTAGATAAAAGTTTTGAGACAGTTATATACAGTTTTGGTTAAATATATTTGAAGCTCTGCATGAACTGGATGATCATTTAAGACAAATTGAAGAAATTTAGCCTAAGAAATTATGAATGACCCAAGAAGGCAAATTTGACTCAATATTGACCAAAGAAAAAGTAGAAAATAATGGTAATCGATAATGATAAATTTTTTTAGAAGACTAATCTCTTTCCTCTGTTTCTATTTGGATTTACTGACACTTTCTCTGAAATGTCCATGAAGCAGACATTTTCAGTGCTATATAAAATGTCCCAGATTATGGAATTGGAAACTTCTAAGCAGACTTAATGATACTGAAACCTGAAAATGTACAGAATATAGAATATGATTTAATGCTTCTTGCATTATCTTCTATTATGTTCCCAGTATGAGCAAGAATGCCTGCAGACCTCAGAGGATCTGAGGAATTCTTTAAAGGAATTCTCTTTTTGCTTACCATAGTCATCTTTTATAATGAAAATGCAAGCAAATATTTTTTTGATAATTTTTCCACATTTGTTTAAAAATGTTTGCTATGGTTTGAATGTTTGTGCCTTCCCCCACCCCCCCATTAATATGTTGAAATCTTAAGGCCTTATGCAATGGTATTAGTAGATAGAGCCTGTGGGAGGTGAAGCCTTTAGGAATGCTCTTTATAGAAGTGGCTCTAGAGGGAGAACCTGGTGTCTTTCACCTTATGGGGACACAGCAAGAAGGCGCTAGCTATAAACCACGAAGAGAACCCTCGCCAGGCGACTATGCTGGTGCCTTGCTCTTGAACTACCCAGCCTCCAGAACTATGAATTTCTGTTTTTTATAAGCTAGCCAGTTTGTGGTATTCTGCTATAGCACTCCAAGCAGACTAAGACAGTATTTTAATTAGGCAGTTAAATTTCTCATTTCCCTTTCCTGCAAATATTCTAATAAAATTGACATCTTACTCTGAGGATTTTCACAGTTACACAATGTTGTGTGTCCCGTAGTGTTTGTTCTCCAGAAGAACAGTTGTAAATCAGCCTTACTGATAAATGTATGTGCAGACATCCTAAGTTAAATGTGTACAAAATGAATCAAGAAGTATAATAAAGGAATAATACATAACAACTAAGTAGGTTTCATGCCAAAAAACTGAAAGATATTTCAACATTGGAAAATCTATTAATGAGGGGCACCTGGGCGGCTCAGTTGGTTAAGTGGCCAACTTTGGCTCAGGTTGTGATCTCACGGTTTGTGGGTTTGAGCCCCGCGTCAGGCTCTGTGCTGACAGCTTAGAGCCTGGAGCCTGTTTTGGATTCTGTGTCTCCCTCTCTCTCTCTGCCCCTCCCCTGCTCATGCTCTGTCTCTCAAAAATAAATAACCATTAAAAAAATTTTTATAAGGAAAATCTATTAATGAAATACATCACTTCAGAAGGGTTAAGGAGAAAAATTGTTAACAGCCCAATAATACTATTATTAAAAGTTCTTTGAAAATTTGGAACAGAAAAAATATTTTAAAATAATGTAACTCAAGACAATTATTTAATAAACAATGGGATCCAAAAATGAAACAATAAAGATTTCTTCATTATGAATATAGGCATTCTTGGAAAGCATTATAAATATGTTTTCCGAAACAATTATAGTTTTGGAAAGGAGAAGGCAAAATTATTGCCTACAGGTGATAGAAATGTCTATTAATATGCAAGGAGTCTCCACTGAAAATAAAAAAATAAAATTTATAAAGTGACTAGAAATTAAATCAATATACGATTACTTGAGTCTAGTTTTCTTATATAGAAAATACAAGATATAAAAGATCTTAGAGTGGCAGCAAAAAATACATATGTAGTATTTATATGTAATAATTAGCATCAACAATAAAAAGTACATTCCCATCTGACTTATTAGACTTGCCTTGTCTGAAAGCCATATTGAGAGATAATAGGGAGTTCTAGCCAAGAAAGTTTGATTTATAGGTCCTGTGCCTGTTTCGGATTAAGTGAACCTATTTGTTCTTTACAAATTATTTACCAGTGATCTCAGCTAGTTTTGTAACCCATTTCTTGTTGGTGATACTCCAGTAGCAGTGTGTGGGGGGTGTGTTTTGTTTTGTTTTGTTTTGTTTTGTTTTGGAGGGTTTGTTTTGGTGAGAGAGGTGAAGGTTTTGTGTTTCCACATATTTAGTTTAGGTCCTCGCTGTGTCTGTAGTGCACTAGCTGTAGAAGGAGTTGAGACTTTTGTTTGATGAACGACAGTGCACCAGGTCTGTGCATTTGGTTAGGCAAAAACAATCTGCTGTGAGATTCATTTTATGTAAGATCTCAGACTACAATGGAGAGAATCTGCTGCTACAATGGAGAGAATCTGCTGCAGTGTTTTTTTTTTTTTAATCTTTAACATTTATTCATTTTTGAGAAACAGAGTGTGAGCAGGGGAGAGGCAGAGAGAGGGGGAGACACAGAACCTGAAGCAAGCTCCAGGCTCCACACTGTTAGCACAGAGCCTGACGTAGGGCTCGAACTCATGAGCTGTGAGATCATGACCTGAGCTGAAGTCGGATGCTCAGCTGACTGAGCCACCCAGGCATCCCTGCAGTGGTTTCTTATAGAAAGACTATGGATTACTCCAAAATCAAGAGAGGAAATAAGTGAGTTGGGAAGAGATGGGGATAATAATACAGATACACTTACTAATTTTGACCAAGAGCCGTCACAGACTCAGCATAGGTAACATCTGAAATACAGGGTAGTACAGTTAACCTACAGTAAATCCTTAGACAGCGGACTTCCTTGTTCTATTCCTGTCTGAAATAAGCTAGTCACAAGAGACCACATTATGTGACTCCATCTGTGTGAAACCTCCACAATGTGCAGATCCATCGTGAGAAAGTAGATTAGTCATTGCCTAAGTCTAGGGGAGAAGGGGGATGATGATTGGTAGTAGTAGTGAATAGGTACAAACTTTCTTCTGGGGATGATGAAATTGTACTGAATTTGGGTTCTGATGATGAGACAATTATAGATATATTACAAACCACAGAACCACAGAACTCATTTAAATAGGTGAACATTATGTACGTCAATTATTAATAAATCTGTTAAAATTATTTTATTACTAACCTGGAAAAATTAAAAGAATTTAGTAGACTGCAGCATTTTGAAATAGATTAACAAGGAAGACTCTCACATTAAAATGCATGAGGACAAGTTTTAAATATAGTTTAGTGAATGTTACCAAGCAATTTAGTGAATGTTACTAGAAAAATGATCAGTGGGTATTTAAAAGCAATTCAACATGACTCAAAATAAATTTTTATTATTCAGAAAACTTAAAGTTAAAAAATTAATTATAAACTATATTTTTAAAAAACATTTTTTTAGTATAATTGACACACAGTGTTATATTAGTTTCAGGTGTACAACATGATTTGACCAGTTTATAGACTATGCTGTGTTCACCACAAGCACCACCACCACCACTATTCCATTACATTGCTATCGTAATATCATTGACAGTATTCCTTATACTGTGTCTTTTATTCCTGTGACATACTCGTTCCATAACCGGAAGCCTGTACTTCCTCTCTTCACCCATTTTGCCCAAACCCCTCCTCCTGGTAACCACCAGTTTGTTTTCTGTATGTATATGTCTGATTCTGCTCTTTGTTTGTTTATTCATTTTTGAATTCCACTTATGAGTAGAACCATGCAGTATTTGTTTTTCTCAGTCTGACATATTTCACTTAGCATAATACCCTCTAGGTCCATCCATGTTGTTTCAAATGGTACAATCTCATCCTTTTTATGGCTGTGTAATATTCCTCTGTGTGTATATGTGTGTGTGTGTGTGTACACATACATACCACATTTTCCTTATCATTTGTCTATTGATGTACACTTAAGTTACTTCTGTTTCTTGGTTATTGTAAATAGTGCTGCTATGAACAATAGGGATGCATATTTCTTTTCAAATTGATGGTTTAATTTTCTTTGTGCAAATACCTAGTAGTGGAATTATTGCATTATATGGTATTTCTATTTTTAATTTTTTAAAGAACTCCTGTACTGTTTTCCACAGTGGTTGTACCAGTTTACATTCTCACCAACAGTGCACAAGGTTCCTTTTTCTCCACATTCCTGGCAACACTTGTTATTTCTTGTCATTTTGATTTTAACCATTCTAACTAGGGTAAGGTGAAAATGAAGTGGAGCATCACAAGTGAGGAAATAAGAGAGTTGGGGAGAGATGGGGATAATTTAAACTTTTTATTTTGAAATAATTATGGTTGACATGTAGTTATACAAAATAATACAGAGAGATTCTCTGTGTCCTCAGTGTAACATCTCACAAAGGTATAGCACATCATTATCAGTATATTGATATTTATACAGTCAAGACAACAAAGTACCATCACTACAGTGACCTGTCATGTCTCATTTTTAGAGCCACATCCACTTGTCTTCCTCAATTTCTTCCTCAAATTTCCAATTCTTAACCCTTAACAAACACTAACTGTACCCCATACATACAATTTCTCATTTGAAGAGTTATATTAATGCAGTCATGTATTATGCATTCTGTTGGGATTGTCATTTTTACTCTGCATCATTTCTTAGAGAGTCATTGAAGTTGTAGGTTATGTGTCAGCAGTTTGTTTCTTTTTATTGCTGAGTAGTATTCCACAGAATGGATTTCCCACAGTTTAACCAATCACCCATTGAAGAACATCTGGATTCCAGTTTGGAGCTATGATGAATAAAATCGCCATGAATATAATATATGTACAGATTTTTATGTGAACATAACTTTTCATTTCTCTGTGATTAGTACCCAAGAATGTAATTGATTGGGTCATATGGAATTGCATGTTTAGTCTAGTAAGAAATTGCCAAACTTTTTCATAGTGGTAATACCCTTTTATATTCACACCAGCAGTATATGTGTCATCCATTTTCTCAGCATCCTTATTGGTATTTGGTGTTTTGCTGCCTTTTTTCCCCTTCCCCATTCTGATCTGTGAAAAATAATGTTGTTGGGCATATTTTTATATGCTTATATCCTCTTTGGTGAAATGTCTTGATGTTCCTTGCCTATTTTGTAACGGATTTTTTTTTAGTGTTAAAATTTAAAAGTTTATACATACATATATATATATATATATATACACATATATATATACCCATTATGGATACATATATGTTAGACACTGGCCCTTTGGATTTATGGTTTGCAAATATTTTCTCTCAGTTTGTAGCTTATCATTCCACCTTCTTACTAAGGTCATTTGCAGAGCAAATTTTTAGCCTTGATGAGACCCACATTATTCCTTTTTCCTTTTTAATGGATTTTAATTTTGGGGTTAAGTTGAAGAACTCTTTGAATAGTCCTGTATCACAAACTTTTTTTCTTACTGTTTTCTAAAAGCTTTACAGTTTGATATTTCATATTTAATTTTATGACTTATTTTGAGCTTTTGTATAAAGTGTAAGATGTAGGTTGAAGTTAATTTATTTTTACTTATGAAATTACTTCAATGACTTCACCTCCATTTGTTTAAAAGCCTATCCTGTTTCCACTGACTTGTTTTCATACCTTTGTCCTGAAGCAATTGGGCATATTTATGTGGGATTATTTCTGGATTCTTTGTTCTGTGCTGTTGATCAATGTGTCTGTCCTGCCAGCATCGTACTGTCTTCAGAGCTGTTTAAGAGGCCTTAACGCCAGTCACCCTAATTCCTCCCATTTTAATATTCTTAAAGACTGGTTTAGCTATTTTAAGGCCTATTGGTTTCTATATAAATTTTAAAAAAGCTTATCCATATCTACAAGAAAACTTGCCTGAATTTTGATGGGAGTTACATCAAACCTAGAGATTAATTTGGCAAGAGTTGATGCTTTTACTGTATTGGGACTTCCAGTCCATGAATGTAGTATGGGTGTGTCTCTTCATTTGTTGAAGCATTCTTTGATTTCCTTCCTCAGCATTTAAAATTTTTCAGCATAGATTCTATACATGTTTTGTTAAGTTTATCCTAAATATTTAATCTCTACAGTCATTTTAAGTGGCATTGTGTCTGAATTTCAGTTTCCATATGTTCATTGTTAGTATATAGAAATGTAATTTATTTTTGTGTGGTGATTTGTCTTGTATCCAACTCAACTCACTTTTTAGTTCTGGGATTTATTATTACTATTATTATTATTATTATTATTAATGGATTGTTTGGAATTTTATTCGTAGACAGCCCTGTCATCTGCAAATGACTGCTGGGGCTAGTCAGCACTCCACTGTTTCCCAGCCCTGTGTCAGTGAATTCTAGTCGGGGCTGAGTGTCTACCCCTACCTCGCACCATGAGGTGGAATGAGGTAGGGCACTATGGAGTAGACGACATTCTACTTCCCCTGTGCCCTGCTCACAGTGAGGCCCAGTGACCTGAGCTTGTACTCCTATCCACCACCAACAGGCAGAGCAGGGTGGTGGAGTTGGGACCAGTTGGTACCCTTCAGCCTCTCCTTCCTTTTTGTGAGCTTCTGTCCTTACTCTGCAGCAGCAAAGGCTGTGACAGCCTCATGCTTCCCCTGTATGCGGAAACAGAGGGATATTACTCTCCTCGGTGTCAGTGAGGGACTGTAAATGCCTTACTTTTGTGGGGAAGGTGTCAGTGGGCAGGAGGAGGAGGTCAGCATCTCCCTAGGTGTCTGCAGTGAGTCAGCGCCCACTTCTGTCTGGGTGCTGTCAGAAGATGAATGTGTGCACACACATACTGCTTATGCTGCTCATCAGCAGGGGTGGGGGTGCTGCCTGCTAAAAGGAAGACTAAATGGGATGCAGAGTCTTATGATGTTATATCCAAAAGGATACATTAAAAAACCACTCATCATATAAAGAACCTGGAAAAAATGGCCAGAAAGTAAATCTTTAGTATTATACAAAGAAATATAATATTTAAAGTTTATCCTGGGGCGCCTGGGTGGCTTAGTCGGTTAAGCGTCCGACTTTCGCTTAGGTCATGATCTCGCGGTTCGTGGGTTCGAGCCCCGCGTCGGGCTCTGTGCTGACTGCCAGCTCGGAGCCTGGAGCCTGTTTCAGTCTGTGACTCCCTCTCTCTCTGACGCTCCCCTGCTCATGCTGTCTCTCTCTCTCTCTCTCCTAGAAATAAATAAAAATATTTAAAAAAAAAAGTTTATCCTTTTTTCTTTTCTTTTTTTTTAATTTTTTTTTTTTTAAGTTTATTTCTGAAAGAGAGAGAGGCAGCATGAGCAGGGGAGGGCCAAAGAGAGAGGGAGATACAGAATCCGATGACAGGCTTCAGGCTCTGAGCTGGCTGTCAGCACAGAGCCCGACGCGGGGCTCGAACCCACTAACTGTGAGATCATGACCTGAACCAAAGTCTGATGCTTTAACCAACTGAGCCACCCACGTGCCCCTGTTTATCCTTTTTTTCTTATCCAGTTTTGTAAAATTTTAATTAACCCACAAATCTAGTGTATAGTGTATAGAAAACTACCCCTAAATTTCAGTGAATTAGAGTGATATTTATTTTATGTTTACATTGTCTTTTAGCTGATCTTGGCTCCACTTGACTGTCCTTATAGATAATATGTTTTTATATAAGTATTTTTAAAGTAATTACTAATTGGGGTGTCTGGGTGGCTCAGTTGGTTAAGCGTCAGACTTGGGCTCAGGTCATGATCTCACAACTCTGTGAGTTCAAGCCCCGTGTCGAGCCCTGTGTCGACAGCTCAGAGCCTGGAGCCTGCTTCAGATTCTGTGTCTCCCTCTCTCTCTGTTCCTCCCCTTGCCTTTTCTCTCTCTCAAAAATAAATACATTAAAAAAAAAGAATTTCATCCAATTGCTGTTAATTATTAACTCATAAACTCAAGGATTTTTTATTAGAAGAGTATAGAGTTTGAGCTGACTCTTTTGTATAGATGAAACTACTGTCACTGGTTAAAATATTCCATTTTATTTTTAAGTAAAATTAAATTATATCTTAACTAACTTTGGTTTACGAATTAATATAAAATCAAATATATAAAAGGATATTATCTTCATGTATACTTGTTCAGTCTGTGTGTTTTGACAGAGTATCTAAAATTTGATTTTCTGCCTTATCAAAATATATACTTTTTTCAAATTTGAACTTTAACTTTATGTGTATGTTTAGAAGTACAAAATATTGCTAGCTCATTAGGTAGATATTTTTTGAAAGATGTTAGGTCCAGGAATATAAATACAGTTTATGAAATCAAGAGAAATTGAAAGATTGTTCCATTTTCAACTTCTTGGAAAGTAATAATGAGGTAGATATTATAAAACATGAAACCTTAAAACATGTTTGCATTTGTTACATGTATAAGAAATATTTTTAAATGCTTCTTATAGCTTCTCTTATATTTTGCTCTGTTTGAAGTATTAAAGCTTATGGTACATAAAGCCTTCACATGTATTTGGAAGCTAGGACATCTTTTCAAAACTTCAAGTAATCCCTAGGCTATACATACTCACACAACACTTTTTTCCCCTTTTAATCTGTGCTTAGGAAATGGCTGGTTTCTTGATGATGTTGTAATCAAGGATCCCACAACAAACCATGAATATGCCTTCTTCTGTCACAGGTGTGTAGGTGTGCTTTTACGTTGAACAAATTCATTTCATATTAGTTCCAAGTTCATGATTTTAGAGCTGTGGATAGCTTATTCCATTATTCCTGGTCACTGATGCTTTGTTGGGTAACTTTTTTGAGGATTAACTTTAGGGGTTTCTGCTTCTATTTAGAAAGATATGCAGTATGTTTATCGTCATTCTTGATGTAAGTTTAAGTCGTTCTTGGTTAATTAAGGCAAATTTTAAAAATATTAAATCTTCCTTGATTTACCAAGAGAGATTTTAAAAAATATGACTCCTCTTATATATCAGTAAGGAGAATGAAAGTCTCTGGCAAGAAAACCAATTCCCTATGGACTAGGTCCCAAATTAAGTTCAAATACAATAAATGTACAAAATAAATATTGCATGTGGCATTTTATATAATGATTACTTTGCTGACTTACTGTCACTAGGCCTTGATTTGGGTTTATTCTTCCAATAGTGGTGATACATTTGCTCTTTTTTCCTCACTCTCCTGCCTCTTTCACATGGAATCAGTAATAGGCATTTATGAAATAACTGACTGTAGTTTGAAATGTAATTGATGACTTAAAACCAGGAATATAATAACTGGTCCAGTGGATGTAAGATCTGTGACCTTGACAAGCTAATGAACTGACCTGTGGATTAGGGAAAGCAGGTACCTCTCCCATAATCTGATGGCAGCCTCTCCTCCCTCCCTTGCACTTTCTTAGTCACTTCATGCGTTTTCTTTTCCATTTTCTGCTCTGCACTTGCCAACAAGATACCTATGACTTTTTGCAGTTTCTGGTACCCATTATTTCTGACTTGGTTCCTTAATTGCCAGTACTTACTCTAAATATAAACCACAATATTCTTGATATGCGTTTCTTTCCACAGATGGCTGGATCAAGGGGAAGATGATGGTAAAATTGCCAGAGAACTGTATGCCAGGGATAACAGTATCATCTTTGTGAGTGAGTGTCAAAGATACACATTTCTGGGAAAAATTCTTTTGTGATGATTGAGGAAAGTGTGACTCTGCTGAAATTAATGGTTTTCTCTTTCCTTTATACCCTCAGGGCAGAAGCTAGAACTTAATAGAAAAGAAACAGTAAGATTTTACTTTTGGCCTTATATCATTTGGTATAAATAGTGTCCAGGTTGCTATTTGATGTTTTAAAACAAAAACAGTATATGATGTTTAGTAAAGAGTGTTGCATAGTAATTTCTTCTCTTTGTCTTCTCATGTTGGTGTTTTTGTTTTGATTTTATGTTAAGTGGGCTGCAGAAAGATGGAAGTTTATGAAAGGAAATACTCTTCAGTTCTACAACAGGCTCACTAGAGGGTTTGTCCGTCTGCACCCAGATGGCACGGTTGATGCGCTTGGAGAGAAGAAAGACAAATACGGTAAAGCCATTTGGCAAAGCGAGTGGTGCTGTGGCAGTTTTGGGAACTAGAGGAAGGCAGTTTAATTTATGGTTTTGCTTCTTTTCACGTAGCTTTGTATCAGTATTAGTCCATTTAAGTAATTCACTACTTACACTAATACAAATAATCAATAGTGACAGGCTTTAAATCCGGGCAGATGATGTAATTTTGCAGAACAGTAACACATCATGAAATAACTTATATTTGTTAAGTGAAGAACAAAATGTAGGCAATTAACATTAATTGTTCATAAAATTTAGCTCTTGAATGGTATGGCCATTTAAGGAATTAGGTTGGTTCTACTAAATATTGACTATTCTGTTCAAAACACTATGTTAAATAATTTGAGGACCACAGAAATAACTACGACAGTGTTCTGAATTCCAGAGGGTCACAACCTAGAAAAGAGGACACATACAATTCTAATAATGTTTTTTTGTTTGTTTGTTTGTGTGTTTGTTTGGTAGCAAGTGCCATCATAAAGGTACAGAGGAAAAACTAGGCAAAGAAAAGCTAGATTTGTTGTTTAGTGATGCCATGACCATAAGAACCAATGAAGAAGGGGTAAACTGATGATAGATCTTTGACTATAAACCCAAACCTCTAACTCTATTTGAAACAAATTTAGGATTTAAACAAAATTTGCCAGCTACATATGTGAATGTAATTTTGCTGTACTTTGTTAGAATCCATGTTGTGTAATAGCCTCTAAGACGTGCTGGAGATATTTACTCAACATGGAACCTCCTCTACCTTATATCAGAGATCCACGGAATAATCCAGTTTTCTCCTTTATGAAAATATGTGGAAGTGTAAGAATACTTCCTAGTAGCTTCTCTTTCCAAAATTAATCTATTCCTTAGACATTTTCTTTACCTGTTGGTTCCCATTTGGGATGACTTACCTGCTTAGATTAGCCAAAATGGCCCTTTATTATCCAGTTCCCTGGGGCTGATGCTTTTTTTCCTTATTGAATATAGTATACTATGTTTGCAAATGTGGTCACAAAAATATCTGCTATTGTTAAATCAGAAACTGTGAAGGATCTCAGTTTTTACCCTATTTTCAGAAAACATGAGAACATGGTCAAAGACCAAGACCATTCATTTCCCACAGCAAATGCGGCAGCCAGAGCACCATCATGCTCGGTCCCCCAAGTCTGAATCTCATAAGATCTTGAGGCGAAGGCTTGACAGAGCCTGCATATGTGGGTGCATGCATTAAAGGGGAGAAATCCCCAAATTAGGAAACTCTGGTCTTATATAGGGTTGCCCATCCTTCCTTTCAGAGAAAGAGGAAGAGAGACAGAGACAGAGAGAGAGGAGATGGAGAACACCTATCTTTAGTCTGGAGTGTAAGCAAATCTTCTCCAGGGAAGGGAAGGAAAGAACTTTACCTTTTTATTCTCCTGGGAGAGAGAGAGAGAGAGAGAGAGAGAGAGAGAGAGAGAGAGAGAGAGAGAGAAAAGGAAGGGAGGGAAAGAGGGAGAAAAGAGGAGAAGAGATGAGAGGAGAGGAGAAGAGAGGTGAGGGAAGAGAAGTAGAGGGGGAGAGATCTCTAAGCTTTACTATGATGGATTGTTTCCTTATTACAAACATTTTGTAAGTGTCTTTATTCAGAGGGCTGGCCTCTGCAGGAGAATGACAAATGCAGGGAGGATTGTCTTCTAACACTCACCATACAGCCTAGTCTCTAAAGGGACCTTGCCACTTCCACAATCAAGAAGTGGAATTCATTTCCTTACTTACCCCTTGCTGGGTCAACCCTTTCTACAAATTTTGACTAATAGAATGAGATGGCGCAACTTCCAAAATCTGTATCTTCTACCTCTATCTTTTGGATTAATTCTTCTTGGAAGCCAGTTCTCATGCTACAAGAAAGCCCAGACAGCCATACAGAAAGAACTGATGCTCTGAGAGCCCCAACTGAGTTCTTGCCCTATAGCCAAACATGTGAGTGCCTGTGTAGACCAAACTAACTGGGAGATATGAAAAAGAGGAACTTCTTATCCCTAAGCATTTTTAGCATCTTAATATGCTAGTCCTTTAATATATAAAGTAGAATGAGCAGTCCTTAAAAAGGGAGGTACAGGATAGGATTAGTAATTTTCCTTGGCATAACTGACATTTTTGCAACAAGAGGTCTTTTATGTGTGATAATTACTTGCAGCATTATTTCCTGATGTTAATGCTCAGTATCCCTTAAATTCACACTCATGAATCAGTTTTCACATGCCTGGGAAGTGTTGTGATGAGCAGTGCTGACCCCTGGACACCTTTTTGGGAAAATATTTTGAGAAATTGTCTCTAAGATAAGTTTGCTTGTAGTTTTCACTCTACAAAACAATGTTGTTTTTATCACCATGAACAATAACTTCTATTTAGTTATCAAGCTGATTGGAAATAGCTATTTCCATACCCAGTGAGTTAGAATGCCCATTTCTCTGAGGGCTACTAAACCATTTATTGGCAATACTGGACCGAAAAGGATGACACAGCATGGGAAGATCTTTGAAATAGGTATTAAAGACAATACTGTACCAACACTGATAATGACAATCATAAACAAGATTTCTTGTTTTTAGTGTGGGATCTTAGAGCCAAAAAGAAGGGCCAGACAACTAAAGCAATTCAGTTTTTAATTCCAAACCTTTGAGAGTTACTTTGTGTCATGGCCACTTTCACAAACTTCCCATCCCCCCAAATTTCAAAAGACTTACTATAAAATACAGCTTTCCATAGTTTTTTCATTTGATAGTTTTTTAAGAAAAAAATTATAACCTAAATTCACATTTGACTTATAGTCTAACAGGATTAAGCATGAACCTTAAAAATGTAATCGATATCGTACCACTGGAAGTTTCTAATTGTCATCATAGTCTTCTGCATTGTCTCTAAGGATCTAAGTCAGTAGTTGTTTGAGAGTCTCCCCTTATCCCTGGTTTTGCTTTTCACAGTTTAGTTACCTGCAGTCAACTGTGATGTGGAAGCAGACGATCCATCTTCTGACATGTCAGAAGGTCAGGAGTAGCATAACACTGCGTCAGCACGCCTACGCCATTTACACTTCATTTCATCACGTAGGCACCCCACCATCTGACATCAGCACCTGAAGAAGGGCGAGTACAGTACAATAAGATATTTTGAGAGACAGAAAGAGAGACCACATTCACATAACTTTTATTATAGTATATTATATTTGTTCTACTTTGTTATTAGTTATTACTGTTAATCTCTTACTGTGCCTGATTCATAAATTAAACTTTACTATAGGCATGAATGCAGAGGAGAACACATGGAATACATAGGGTTTGGTGCCACCTGCAGGTTGAGGCACTGGGGGTCTTGTAGTGCATCCTTTGTGGATGAGGAGGAGCTACTGTGCCAGGTTCTGAGGATGGATTTTTGCTTTTTGCTTTTGGAGTGGTTTTTTGGTGCCAAGTTAGACGAGTGCAGATGGAAGAGGTGACTGCATTCTTCAGTGTAGGTTTTAAAATCTGTCCACAGATTACTTGACACTGCTCTCTTCAAGATGTGGGGGCTATTCCTCTGTCCTTGAATATGGGATGGACTAAGGGACTTTCTTCTAACAAGTAGAATATGGTAGGGGTGCCTGGGTGGCGCAGTCAGTACAGTGTCCAACTTTTGATTTCAACTCAAGTCATGATCTCGTGGTTCATAGGATCAAGCCCTGTGTTGGGCTCTGTGCTGACAGCATTGAGCCTTCTTGGGATTCTCTCTCTCCCTCTCTCTGCCTCTCCCCTGCTTTCTCTCTCTTTCAAAATAAATAAACTAAAAAAAAAAAAAAAAGAATATGGTAGAAGTGACTGTGTGTGACTTTTAAAGGAAGGTCATAAAAGGCATTATAAATTTTTCCTGGTATTCTTTTTGGATCACTCACTCTGGAGGAAGCCGACTGCCATGTCTTAAGGACATCCAAGCAACCCTGTGGAGAGGCAAACTTGGAAAGGAACAGAAGCTTCTTACCAACAGCCACGTTGAGTGATTCATCTCATGAGAGTATCTTCCAGCCCCAGGCAAGCCTTCAAATGACAACAGCCCCAATCAACAACTTGAGTATAATCTCATGAGAGACCCTGACCCAGAGTTACCCTCCTGTAAGAAAGATATGTCAGTATTTTCTCACTCTGGACACTAGATGGATTCCACCTCCCTTCACCCTAAGTTACAGTAGCATCTCTCCTCTCTCTAATCTGAATCCTCATCATCTTTCTTGCATTGCTAATTCAGTTCTATGTTTTGAACTGGTGCGTTAGGAAGTCCTGCATATTCAGTTTTTTTCTACACTGAAAACTATAAAACATTTTTGAGAGAAATTAAGGAAGACCTAAATAAGTAGAACAACATCCTGTGTTCATGGATTGGAAGACTTAGTATTGT
The DNA here is from genome assembly GCF_003009895.1 of Hyaena hyaena. Lineage (NCBI taxonomy): Eukaryota > Metazoa > Chordata > Mammalia > Carnivora > Hyaenidae > Hyaena > Hyaena hyaena. Next base: position 731,327 of record NW_024081212.1, on the reverse strand, counting down.
GAAGATGACAAGACTTCCCAAAGTGATATACAGATTCGATTAATCTCTGTCAAAATGCCTTTTCTACAGAAATGGGAAAACAAATCCAAACTTTATATGGTATTTAAGAAACCCTGAGTAGCTAAAACAATACTGAAAAAGAACAAAATTGGAAGACTCAGATTTCCTGATCTGACAAATTACTATAAAGCTACAGTAATCAAAATGGTATGGTACTGGCATAAATATTGACATATAAAACAATGGAATAGTGTTTTGTATATTTTATGGGATGGTCAGGTGCAAAAGGAGTCACAGGAGAGGCTCAGAAAGACAAGTTTCATTATACGCACAGATCCTAAAGACAGGATCTGGTGTAGTCTGGGTCTTTTACTATCTCTAAGAATTTAAGCCAGAGTGAGGCATTCTCTCCCAGCCAGAAAATAAGTTTAAGATGTCAAGTCATCATAATATACAGAAAACTTAAATTATATACAATGCAAGTAGAATTGGGAGTCTAGAAATAAACCTGTTACATACATGTATGGTCAATTGATTTTTGACCAGAGTGCCAAGACCTTCAATTGGGGAAATAATAGTCTGTTCAACAAATAGTGGTGGGACATCAGGATATCCAAATACAGAAGAATGGAGTTGGACCTTTACCGCATACCGTATACAAAATTTAACTCAAATGGACCAAAGATATAAGATCTAAGACTATAAAACTTAGTTTTTAGTTTCCTTTGAAGGAAACATATGCATAAATCTGCATATCCTTAGAATAGTCAATTGTTTCTTAGATAATGACATCAGAAGCACAAGCAACAAAGAAGAAATAGGCATGTTGGAATCATCAAATTAAAAACTTTTATGCATCAAAGGATACTACAAGAGATGGAAAGGTAACTTCCAAAATGGGGGAAGATATTTGCAAATCATATATCAGATCAGACTCTATATCCAGAATATATAAAATTTCTTAAAACTCAACAACATGATAAAAAAAAATCTAATTTAACAATGAGCAAGGAAAATAAATAGACATTTATTCAGAGAAGATATACAAATGGCCAAAGATACATAAAAAGAAGTTCAGTGTCATTAGTATTAGAAGAGTGCAAATCTAAACTACAGTGAGATAGTACTTTACTATCACTAGGAAGGCTATGATAAAAATAACAGAAAATAAAGACCTAAATGAGAGTTGAAACCATAAAATTGCTAGAAGAAAATATAAGCAGTAATTTCTTTGAAATCATCCATAAACATATTTTCTAGATATGTCTCCTTTGGCAAGCGAAACAAAAGCAAAATTAAACTAATAGGACTACACCAGAATAAAAAGCTTTTGCTCAGAGAAAAACCATCAACAAAACAAAAAGGCAGCCTACTAAATGGGAGAAGATATTTGCAAATGATGTATCTGATAAGGGATTAATATCCAAAATATATAAAGAATTTATACAACTTCAAAACCAAAAATCCAAATAATTTGATTAAAAATGGGCAAAGGACCTGAATAGATGTTTTTCCACAGATGATATACAGATGGCCAACATGTGTATGAAAAGATACTGAACCTCACTAATCATAAGGGAAATGCAAATTAAAACCAAGATAAGGTGTCACTTTATACCTGTTAGGATGGCAAAAATAAAAAACACAAGAAATAACTGTTGGTGAGGATGTGGAGAAAAAGTAACCCTTGTGCACTGTTGGTGGGAATGCAAATTGTGACAACCACTGTGGAAAACAGTATAAAGATTTCTTTAAAAATTAAAAATAGAATTACCATTATAATCAAGTAATTTTACTACTGGGTGTTTACTCAGAGAAAATGAAAACACTAACTTGAAATGTATATTCACCCCTATATTTATTGAAGCATTATTATGACAAATGCATAAAGAAGAGGTAATACACACACACACACACACACACACACACACACACACAGAATATATTTTAGCCATAAAAAAGAAATGATTATCTTGTCATTTGCAACCACATGGCTGGACCTAGAGGGCATAAATGAAATAAGTCAGTCAAAGAAAGACAAATATCATATGATTTAACTCATGTGGAAATTAAGAAACTAAACAAACAAAAAGACAAAAAAAATATAGACTCTTAAATATAGAGAACAAACTGGTAGTTGCCAGAGGAATGGTGGATGGAGAGATGGTGTCATAGACTAAGGGGATGGAGTGCACTTACCTTGAACACAGAAATGTATCAGATTGTTGAATATTGTACACCTGAAACTAATATAACACTGTATGTTAATTACACTTGAATTAAAAAAATACTGTAATTGTTATTATAAAATTGTCATCTGGAAATTCCAAACAACAGAAAATGAGTGCTTGTGAGGATATGGAGAAATCAGAACCTTCATACATTGCCAGTGGGAATGCAAAATGGTTCAACTGCTTTGGAAAACAGTTTGGCAATTAGTGAGTTAAACAGAGGATTACCATGTGACCTAGCATTTCCACTCTCAGAGAACTGAAAATAAAAATGTGAACATTTATGTTTACAGCACTATCACAATAGCCGAAAGATGGAAACAACCCAAATATCCATCACCCGATGAGTAGATAAACAAATGTGATATCCATACAATAGAACATTATTCAGCTGTTCAAGGAATGAAGTACTGATTTATGCTACAACACGAATGGACTGTGAAAACATGCTGTGTGAAAAGCCAGACATAAAAGATCAAATATTGTATGGTTTCATTTACATGAAATATCTAGAATAGGCAAATTTATAGAGACAAAAAGTAGATCAATGGCTGCCGGAAGGGAGGGGAAGAGAGATTGACAGCTTAATGGCTACAGGTTTCTTTTGGGAAGATGAGTTGCACAACTTTTGAATGCACCACATGCCACTGAATTGCAGACTTCAAAATGGTTAAAATGGTGCATTTTATGTTATGTTATCTTACTGTGGCTTAAAAAATAACATCATGAGCCCCTGTGCACTGCACAAGAGTAGGGGTAAAATTTACATTGGTAATTGTTATGGATTTTTACACTTATTAACAGTTCCTGACCGCCCCCCCCCCTAAAAAAAAGACAATAACGTGTTTTGGTAAAGGGACAACTCTTTCCAGTTCTCACAAAGCCATTATTTCTCTTGCCAGTCTGGTTGAATGGAGCTCATTACAAACAAACAGGTATAACAGGAGGATGAAAAGTGGCAAACTGAGCCAGGAATGCGCAGTTCATGTCATGGCTTGAACTAGTTGTATGTAAAGGGCATTAGGACGGTGGTAGGTTTTAGGGAGTGGTGCTCTGGCACCTGGTCCTGGCACTTTGTCTTTTTGCTCTTCCTACTGGAGTGGGAGATCCATTGTTCTCCAGGAAGTTTTGGAGGTGTGTACCTGAGGACAGCATGTGTCAGGGGACAGTTTCTCCCCGTATCTCTCACATTTCTATGTGACCTGAGTCTCCTGTGCAAAGCTATCCGCAGCCACTTTTAAGAATATCTGTATAAATTGATATTGCAAGATAGAGAACATCTGCCTTCCTGAAGACCTTCGGGGATAGTAAGGTCTTCCTCCTTTCCTCAGAGAATGTTTGTTTTCTAGTCAAGATAATACCTCTCTGTAGTCGGAGATTGGGCAGGTTTGCTAGCAGCCCCTGATGAGATTCGGGCTTTCCCCAACTCCAAGTTCCTCAGGTGAGATCTGCGTCACAGTGTGTGCAGTAGCAGCTACCTGGCCCCACTCTGCGTTGCCCTGCTGGGCCTCGGGGGTCGGGGGAATCGGTATGTACCTGCGCTTTCTGCCACCTGCTGTGCTGGATCTAATAAGCTATTTATATCCAGTCAGGCTTGCCATGTCCTCACTGGTGAGGTCATGGAGATGTGGCCAGCTGACTCCCAGCTGCCGGCTGCGGAGGGACCACTTGTCTGTGTGGTACACTGGTGTCTTCCTCCGGGCTAGCTGTTTGTGGGATGGCAAGAGAGTGGACTAGAAGCACTGTGGGAAGGTCAGAGATTGACTTGAGTCCCTCGTTTCTCTTGAATCTGAGGAACGGATTCCTTGGTTTCCAGGGATGTTAGACTAAGCACAGATAGACCACACAAGCAGGTGCCATCCAGTCACCCCAAATGGCTGCCCAGTGCAAAACGGCCTTGCATCAATAGGGTTGTCTGGTAGTAAAAGAATGCTAATCTAGTGTGACAGACACCAGAGCCATTATTTTGATTCCTGCATTGTTAGATGGAGAAATGGCAATGACCAAGAAGGAGGGCCTGCAGTTCTGCATTCATGGTCATTCATATGAGCAATAAATCACATACGAACTTCACCTGGTGAATGGAGGTGACGAGGGAAACCAGGAGAAATGAGATAATGCTCCTTTCCCTTCCGAGTAGCTTCTAGCAGCCACACCTGAGCTGCGAGTGAGAGTGAGAGGTACTTTCAGATTTCAGACAAAAACTTAAGAGTTTGTTTGTTTATTTTTAATGTTTGTTTATTTTTGACAGAGAGACACAGAGCATGAGTGAGAGAGACACACACAGAATCCAAAGTAGGCTCCAGGCTCGGAGCTGTCAGCAGGGAGTCCCACGCGGGGCTCAACCCCACAAACTGTGAGATCACGACCTAAGCCTGAGTTGGATGCTTAACCAACTGAGCCACCCAGGCCCCGTGACTTGAGATTTTAATACTCAAACTACAGGGGTCCGTTGTGATCTCAGGGTTCCTGAGTTTGAGCCCTGTGTGGGGCTGCCTGCTGTTACCATGCAGCCTGCTTTGGAACCTCTCTGCCCCTCCCCGACTTGCAAACTCTCTCCAAAAATATTCAAATTACAGTACAAAACATTTGTCAGAGTTGATATATATGGTTTTTCTTTCTTTTTTTTTTTTTTTTTAAATTTTTTTTTTAATGTTTTATTTATTTCTAGGAGAGAGAGAGAGACAGCGTGAGCAGGGGAGGGTCAGAGAGAGAGGGAGTCACAGACTGAAACAGGCTCCAGGCTCCGAGCTGGCAGTCAGCACAGAGCCCGACGCGGGGCCCGAACCCACGAACCGTGAGATCACGACCTAAGCGAAAGTCGGACGCTTAACCGACTAAGCCACCCAGGCGCCCCTGGTTTTTCTTTCGAATTAACTTTAAATTATCTCATCATTCCAAAAGAAATCCTGAAGGAAAATTTGTTAAAATTACATTAAATCTATATATTAACTTGTTAGGAACTGATGTTTTCAGTATTCAGACTTTTCCTTTTCCTTTAGGAATTTGTCCTATATGTCTTCATTCAGAACTTCATATATATTTTGAAAATATTTTATCTCTTCACATAGATACTGCATTGCCTTTTTAGTGTTATGAAGGTTTTGGTAGCTATTGTAAATAAGCCCCTTTCTATTATAAATAACATATACATAAAAATATAGAAATCTACAGTTTTTATGTTTTATTTTTCAGTATTTAATAGGTGCCTATTATTTATCAGGTATTTCTTTTGACTCTTACTACTTCACTCTAAATAGTTTTTTTTTTTTCAGGTATTACAAATGCAATAAATTTATCTACTTCCCAATAGTTAGAGCTACTGTTTTGATTTCAAGCACATTTCAACGGGCAAGAACATCCTTAAGAAGCTAAAATAATGTTAATATTGGCATTCTCATTTTGTAACTACTATTAATGGAATGTCTATATTGTTTATTAGGAATTGGGTATTTGAAGAGGAGTTGATAAATAATACCACTTTTCCCCTCCTGTGTACACAATCAAGTACAAAACAATATACAGAACACAGACAACTGTAAATCAAGATGTCAGCATTATTGCATGGAGTCACATGAGAATATTAGCTCTATATCTGAGGTCAAAGAACTTGCTAACTCTCCCCAAATGAAACAAGATTACCTCCCCAAGCATAGACATAGTGTTGGGCAACCACTGACTCCGTTATGGGGGCTGCCCCTTACAAGTGATGAAGAGCACAGCAGAAAGAACCTTCTCTGAGGGTGGCTTCTTTGGGAACAGAAAGGCCCGAGGCTGTAATAACTAGCTTCTCTGAAAGCACCAATCAAAGGCACTCTATTCCATGCGATGGAGAGTAGGGGAGTATGCGAGTCAACATGGGGAAAGTAGTTTCCCCTTATGTATGATTGGTTATTGATTTTTAAATACTTGTCCTTTAGGGTGATAGGAAAAGTAACATATTTCTAATTGTACTAAGAACCCTATTAAAAATGATTTAAAAATGAATTATTACATTTCTGTAATAATACATACATTCATGAATCTTCATGATACAGTTTTTCATATTAGACTTAGAGTTAATATATGTTACTTGAATAAATATATTTTCTTAAAACTAAATATTTCTCTTCTTATATTAAGCTTTGCTTACTTATGGTGGATAACTCTAATTTAAATGAGATTTCCATTTTTTTTCTTTTTTAGAAATTATAAATTCTGATCACAGGAAAGATTTATCAAATGTAAACACATACAAACACGGACATACACACACATATCCACTTATTTAACTACTTGTGCTGGTCTAGATGCTGGAAACATTACAGGAATCAAACAAACAAAACTTGTGCCTACTTCAAGTTTACCTTCCAATGAGATTGGTGTATCTGCTTTGGGAGAAGTAAGGAGTCTTTTCAACTTTTGTTTTTACTAATTCTTTTTACTTTTCAGACTTATTGAGACATAATTTATGTAAAACAATGTGTAAGTTTAGGTATACAACATGATGATTTGATAAATGTACATATTGCAGAATGATTACCACAATAAGGTTAGTTAACCCATCTGTGGTAATGGCATATAATTACAGGTTTTTGTTGTTGTTGTGAGAACATTTAAACTCTAATCTCTTAACAACTTCCAAGTATATGATACAGTATTGTTACACATTGCTACATATGACGCCCTCAGAACTCACTCATATTATCACTGGAAGTCTGTACACTTTGACTAGCATCACCTCATTTCCCCCACCTCTCTGCCCTAGCAACCTCCAGTCAACTCTCTGTTTCTATGAATTCAGGGCTTTTTTTTTTTTTTTTTTTTTTTTTTGTAGTTTCAAGTCTCTAAATTCCAGTTAATATATAGTGTAATAGTGGTTTCAGATATACAGTTTAGTGATTCATCACTTTTCATACAATACCCAGTGATCATCACAAGTGCCTTCCTTCATACCTATCACCCATTTAACCCATGCCCCACCCACCTCCCCTCCAGTAACCCTCAGTTTGTTTTCTATAGTTAAGAGTAAGCTTTTAACAAAAAATTTGATTCTCCATATAAGTGAAATCATATGGTATTTGATGGTCTCTGTCCGACTTCCTTCACTTAGCATAATGCCCTCAAGGTCCATCCATATTGTTACAAATGTTAGGATTTCATTCTTTTTTTGTGGCTGAAAAATATTCATATATATATATGTACATATATATCATATTTCCTTATCCATTCATTTGTTGAATGACACGTAGATTTTTTCCATTTCCTGACTGCTGTGAATAAACATAGTAGTACAGATACTGCTTTGAGATAATGATTTCATAATTCTTGGATATATACTCAAAAGTATATTGCTGGAAAATGAACTATTGGTACTTCATCAAAATAAAAAGCTTCTGCACAGGAAAGGAAACAAACAACAAAACTAAAAGGCAATCAACAGAATGGGAGAAGATATTTGCAAATTACAAATCAGATAGTGGGTTAGTATCCAAAATCTATAAAGAACTTACCAACACAACACCCGAGAAACAAATAATCCAGTGAAGAAATGGGCAAAAGATGTGAAAAGACATCCAGATGGCAAACAGACACATGAAGAGATACTCAACCATTGCTCATCACCAGGGAAATACAAATCCAAACCACATTGAGATACCACCTCACAGTGGTCGGAGTGGCTAAAATTAACAATTCAGGAAAGGAACATATGTTGACAAGGATGTGGAGAAAGGGGAACCCTCTTGCACTGTTGGTGGGAATGCAAACTGGTGCATCCACTCTGGAAAACAGTGCGGAGGTTCCTCAAAAATTAAAAATAGAACTACCCTACAGCCCAGCAATAGCACTGCTAGGAATTTATCAAAAGGATACAAGAGCACTGATTCATAGGGGCACGTATATCCCAATGTTTATAGCAGTTCTATCAACAACAGCCAAATTATGGAAAGAGCCCAAACATTCATCAACTGATGAAGAAAGAAGATGTGGTATTATATACAAAGGAATACTATTGGGCAATGAAAAAGAACGAAATCTTGCCATTTGCAACAATGTGGATGGAACTGAAGGGTATTATACTAAGTGAAATAAGTCAGAGAAAGACATATATCATGTTTTCAGTCATGTGTGAAATTTAAGAAACTTAGGACCATAGGGGAAGGGAAGGAGAAATAAGTTATACACAGAGAAGGAGGGAAACCATAAGAGACACTTAAATAGAGAGGAGAAACTGAGCATTGATGGGAATGGGGGTTGAGGGTCGGTGGGAAAGATGGGTGATGGGCATTGAGGAGGGCACTTGTTGGGATGAGCACTGGGTGTTGCATGTAAGTGATGAATCATTGGAATCTACTCCTGAAGCCAAGACTACACTGTGGGTTAGCTAACTTAACAATAAATCATTTAAAAAAATGTCTACAGGCAGGAGCTGATCTATAGGAGTTGCCAATTTTCAACCCCTGCCCCAATAAAATATTTTTTATTGTAAAAAAAGGTCTATCACTGGATCATATAGTAATTCTAGTTTTAATATTTTGAGGAAACTCCATAGTGTTTGCCACAGTGGCTGCATCAGTTTACCTTCCCACCAACGGTACGTCAAGGTTGTCTTTCCTCCACTTCTTGCAGGCATTTGTTCTCTCTTGTCCTTCTGATAATAGTCATCCTAATTTAGTGTAGAGTGGTATCTCATTGTGGTTCTGATTTACATTTCCCTGATCATTGATGTTGAGTACCTTTTTGTGTACTATTGGCCGTTTGTATGTGTTCTTTGGAAAAATATCTGTTCCAATGTTCTTTTTTTTCTTTCATAGTTTATTGTCAGGTTGGATTCCATATAACACCCAGTGCTCATCCCAGCGCATACCCTCCTCCATGCCCATCACCCCCCTTCCCCTCTCCTTCACCCCCATCAGCTCTCAGTTTCTTCTCAGCATTCAAGAGTCTCTCATGGTTTGCCTCCCACCCTCTCCCCAACTATTTTTCCCCTTCTCCTCCCCCATGGTCCTCCATTTAGTTTCTCCTAATCCTCCTATAAGTGGAAGCATATGGTATCTGTCTTTCTCTCTCTGATTTATTTCGCTCAGCATAACACCCTCAAGTTCCATCCATGTAGCTACACATGACCAGATTTCATTCTTTCTCATTGCCATGTAGTATTCCATCGTATAGATAAACTACATCTTCTTGATCCATTGGTCCATTGATGGACACTTAGGCTCTTTCCATGATTTGGCTATTGTTGAAAGTGCTACTATGAACATTGGGGTACATGTGCTCCTATGCATCAGCACTCCTGTATACCATGGAAAAATTTGTAACATTGCTATTGCTGGGTCATAGGGGAGTTCTACTGCTAATTTTTTGAGGAAATTCCACACTGTTTTCCAGAGGGGCTGCATCAGTTTACATTCTCACCAACAGTGTAGGAAGGTACCCGTTTCTCCACATCCTCGCCAGCATCTATAGTCTCCTGATTTGTTCATTTTAGCCACTCTGCCCGGCGTGAGGGGTATCATGCCGGTTTTGATTTGTGTTTCCCTGTTGAGGAGGGATGCTGAGCATCGTTTCATGTGTCTGTTGGCCATCTGGATGTCCTCTTTGGAGAAGTGTCTGTTCATGTCTTCTGCCCATTTCTTCACTGGATTATTTGTTTTTTGGGTGTGGAGTTTGGTGAGTTCCTTATAGATTTTGGATACTAGCCCTTTATCCGATATGTCACTTGCAACTATCTTTTCCCATTCCGTTGGTTGCCTATTAGTTTTATGGATTGTTTCCCTTGCCATGAAGAAGCTTTTTATCTTGATGAGGTCCAAATAGCTCATTTTTGCTCTTGATTCCCTTGCCTTTGGGTATGTGTCAGGTAAGAAGTTGCTGCGGTTGAGGTCAAGGAGGTTGTTTCCTGCTTTCTCCTCTAGGGTTCTGATAGTTTCCTGTCTCACATTCAGGTCCTTTATCCATTTTTTTTTTTAGTTTATTTTTGTGTATGGTGTGAGACAGTGATCCAGTTTCATTCTTCTGCATGTTGCTGTCCAGTTCTCCCAGCACCATTTGTTAAAGAGGCTGTCTTTTTTTAAAAAAAAAAAAAGTTTATTGTAAAGTTGGTTTCCATATAACACTCAGTGCTCATCCTCACAAGTGCCCTCCTCCATGCCCATCACCCCCTTCCCCTCCCCCACCCCCATCAGCTCTCAGTTTGTTCTCGGCATTCAAGAGTCTCTCATGGTTTGCTTCCCTCAAAGAGGCTGTCTTTTTTCCGTTGGATACTCTTTCCCACTTTGTCAAAGATTACTTGGCCATACATTTGTGGGTCCAATTCTGAGTTCTCTGTTCTGTCCCATTGGTCTGTGTGTCTTTTTGTGCCAATACCATACTGTCTTGATGATTATTAAAGCTTTGTAGTAGAGGCTAAAGCCTGGGATGGTAATGCCTCCTGTTTTGGCTTTCTTCTTCAATATTACTTTGGCTATTCGGGGTCTTTTGTGGTTCCATACAAATTTTAGGATAGTTTGTTCTAGTTTTGAGAAGAATGCTGGTGCAATCTTGATTGGGATTGCATTGATGTGTAGTTTGCTTTGGGTAGTAATGACATTTTAACACTATTTATTCTTCCGACCCATGAGCATGGAATGTTTTTCCATTTCTTTGTGTCTTCTTCAATTTCCTTCATAAGTTTTCTATAGTTTTCATCATACGGATGTCTTATATCTTCGGTTAGGTTTATTCCTAGGTATTTTATGGGTTTTTGTGCAGTTGTGAATGGGATCAGTTTTATGATTTCTCTTTCTGTTGCTTCATTGTTGGTGTATAAAAATGCAGCCGATTTCTGTACATTGATTTTGTACCCTGTAATGTTGCTGAATTCATGGATCAGTTCTAGTAGGCTTCTGGTGGAGTCTGTCGGGTTTTCTATGTAGAGTATCATGTCATCTGCGAAAAGTGAGAGTTTGACTTCTTCTTTGCCAATTCTGTTGCCTTTTATTTCCTTTTTTTGGTCTGATTGCTGATGCTAGGACCTCCAGCACTATGTTAAACAACAGTGGTGAGAGTGGACATCCCTGTCGTGTTGCTGATCTCAGGGGGAAAGCTCTCAGATTTCTCCATTGAGGATGATGTTAGCTGAGGGCTTCTCATAGATGGCTTTTATGATGTTTAAGTAGGTTCCTTCTATCCCGACTTTCTTAAGGGTGTTTATTAAGATGGGATGCTGTATTTTATTAAATGCTTTTTCTGGATCTATCGACAGGATCATATAGTTTTTATCTTTTCTTTTGTTAATGTGATGTATCACATTGATTGGTTTGCGAATATTGAACCAGCCATGTAACCCAGGAATGAATCCCATTCGATCATGGTGGGTAATTTTCCTATGTGTTGTTGAATCTGATTTTCAAGTTTCTTGTTGAGGATTTTTGCATCCATATTCATCAAGGATATTGGCCTGTAGTTCTCTTTTTATGCTGGGTCTCTGTCTGGCTTGGGAATCAGAGTGATGCTGGCTTCATAAAATGAGTCTGGAAGTTTTCCTTTGATTTCTATTTTTTTGGAATAGCTTGAGAAGAATGGATATTGACTCTAATTTAAATGTCTGGTAGAATTCCCCAGGGAAGCCATCTGGCCCAGGGCTCTTATTTGTTGGGAGATTTTTGATAACTGGTTCAATTTCTTCACTAGTTATGGGTCTGTTCAGATTTTCTATCTCTTCCCATGTGAATTTTGGTAGTGAGTGTGTATTTAGGAATTTGTGCATTTCTTCTAAGTTGTCCAATTTGTTGGCATATAATTTTTCATAGTATTCCCTGACAATTGCTTGTATTTCTGAGGGGTTGGTTGTAACAAATCCATTTTCATTCATGATTTTGTCTATTTGGGTGCTCTCTCTTTTCTTTTTGAGAACCTTGGCTAGAGATTTGTCAATTTTGTTTATTTTTTCAAAAAACCAACTCTTGGTTTCATTGATCTTTTCAACTATTTTTTGGATTCTATATTGTTTATTTCTGTCCTAATTTTTATTGCTTTTATTTTTCTGCTGGTTTTGGGGTGCTCTTGTTGCTCTTCTTCTAGTGCTTTTAAGTGTGCTGTTAGATTTTGTATATGTGCTTTTTCTAGTGTCTTGAAATATGCCTGGAGTGCAATGTACTTTCCTCTTAGGACTGCCTTTGCCGCATCCCAAAAAGTTTGGATAGTTGTATTTTCATTTTCACTTGTTTCCATATATTTTTAAATTTCTTCTCTAATCACCTGATTGGCCCATTCATTCTTCAGTAGGGTGTTTTTTAATCTCCATGCTTTTGGAAGTTTTCCAGAGTTTTTCCTGTGATTGATTTCAAGTTTTGTAGCATTGTGATCTGAAAATGTGCATGGTATATGGTCTTGATTCTTTTACATTTTTTGAGGCCTGCTTTATGACCCAGTATGTGATCTATCTTGGAGAGTGTGCCATGTGCACTTGAGAAGAAAGTGAATTCCATAGTCTCAGGATGTAGAGTTCTAAATATATCTGTCAGATCCATCTATCCAATGTGTCATTCAAGTTCATTGTTTCTTTAGAGATTTTTCTGTCTAGTTGATCTTTCCATTGCTGTAAGTGGAGTTGTAAAGTCCTCTGCTATTAGCACATTGTTATCCATAAGATTTTTTCTCTTTGTGATTAATTGTTTTATGTATTTGGGTACTCCCGTATTCGGTGCATAGACATTTATAATTGTTAGCTCTTCCTGATGGATAGACCCTGTAATTATTATATAATGCCCTTCTTCATCCCTTGTTACTGCCTTCACTTTAAAGTCCAGTTTGTTTGAGGGGCGCCTGGGTGGCTTAGTCGGTTAAGCATCCGACTTTCGCTTAGGTCATGATCCCGTGGTTTGTGGGTTCGAGCCCCGCGTCGGGCTCTGTGCTGACTGCCAGCTCAGAGCCTGGAGCCTTTCAATCTGTGACTCCCTCTCTCTCTGACCCTCCCCTGCTCATGCTGTCTCTCTCTCTCCTAGAAATAAATAAAACATTAAAAAAAACAATTTTTAAAAAAAAATAAAAAAAAAATAAAGTCCAGTTTGTTTGATATGAGTATGGCTACTCCAGCTTTCTTTTGACTTCAGGTAGCATGACTGATATTTCTCAGTTCCCTTACTTTCAATCGGAAGGTGTCCTCAGGTCTAAAATGAGTTTCTTGTAGACAGCAAATAGGTGTTTTTTTTTTTTTTTTTTTTTAATCCATTCTACTACCCTGTGTCTTTTGATTGGAGCATTTAGTCCATTTATATTCAGTGTTATTACTGAAAAATATGGGTTCAGAATCATTGTGTTCTCTGTAGGATTCATGCTTGTGGTGGTGTTTCTGGTAACTTGTGTTCCTTGCAACATTTCCCTCATAGAGTACCCTTTAGGATTTCTTGTAGGGCTGGTTTAGTGATGATGAATTCTTTCCATTTTTGTTTATTTGGAAAGACTTTTATCTCTCCTCCTATTCTAAATGACAGGCTTGCTGGATAGAGGATGCTTGGTTGCATATTTTTTCTGAAGATTTCCTGCCATTCCTTCCTGGCCTGCCATGTTTCAGTAGATAGGTCTGTAACTATTCTGATAGGTCTGCCTTTGTGTGTTAGGGCCCTTTTCTCCCTAGCTGCTTTAAGAATCTCTTTGTCCTTATATTTTGCCAGTTTCACTATGATATGTCATGCAGAAGATCGATTCAAGTTATGTCTGAGGGGAGTTTTCTGTGCCTCTTGGATTTCAGTGTCTATTTCCTTCCTCAGATTGGGGAAGTTCTCAGCTATAATTTGTTAAAGTACTCCTTCAGTGCCTTTCCCTCTCTCTTCCTCTTCTGGAATTCCTATCAGATGGAAATTGTTCCATTTGATTGTATCGGTCAGCTCTGGAACTCTCCTTTCGTGTTCCTGGATCAGTTTATCTCTTTTTCTCAGCTTCCTCTTTTTCTGTAATTGTGTCTTCTAATTCACCTATTCTCTCTGCCTCTTCAATCCGTGCGTTGGATGCCTTCATTTTATTATGCACCTCATTTATAGCAGTTTTTAATTCATCACAACTATTTTTAAGCTCCATAGTCTTTGTAGCAATAGCTTCTGTGATGCCTTCCATGCGTCTTTCAAACCCAGTGATTAATTTTATGACTGTTGTTCTAAATTCTTGTTCAGTTATGTTGCTTATATCTGTTTTAAGCAGCTCTTTAGGTGTCATTTCTTCCTGGAATTTCTTTAGAGGAGAGTTCTTCTGTCTTGTCATTTTGGCTAGCTTTGTGTCTCTTGTTAGTTTTAAAAGCTTGTTATGTACTCTGCACCTGTGAGTACTGCTATATTAAGGAAGGCTCATTGATTGTCTAGTGCCTGTCTGTTCAGGAAGTGTTCTTTAAATGTTATTTCTTGTTCTCTCTTGTTGTTTGATTGTTTTATTTTCCTACTTGTAGTGGTATTTGGGACTCTCTACCATGTGTACATTGGCTTGTTTCTTGAGGTAGCCCTGGAAGAGAAAACAGACAGACGAACACACAAGGAACAAAAGCACGCAAACACACTGACAAATCCAACAAATGAGCAAACTGAAAGGGAAAAAGAAAAAGAAAATAAGGAAAAGAAGAAGAAAAAAAGAAAGGAAGGAATAAAAAAACCTCAAAAGTCAAAGGACAGTCTAAAAACCAGAATTCCCAGCTACAAATAGAGAGCAGGGTGTATGCAGTGCTGATGGAAGAGCATACACACAGAACTGTCAGGGCAGTGAGAAAGTGAAATTGGACAATGACCAGGCTGGGAGTCTAAGAGGCTTAATTCAGAGAGAGAAAGAGGAGAATATGGTATGAGGCAAGAAGAAAGAAAGGAGGATAGTGTTACTCAGAGAAACTATGTAGTCTGATTACTCCAGAGAGAGAGAGAGAAAGGTAGTGGTGGAGGTGTAAAATATACATCTAGAGAATGGATTAAATGTGACTGTTTAAGCAAAGCAATGACCAGAGTGCCCAGTCCATCAGAGAGGAGGGATATGAATGAGACAAGGGGAATATATATCTGAATAGAAATAATTAATCTAGAATTAATCATGGTAATGCATCCATATTGATCTTGCCCTGGGCTCTGGTAAAAAAAAAAAAAAAAAAAAAGCAGCTCTCTAGTGGGGATGGGTGTAGTTTGGAGTAGGCAGGTCTTAGCCTCCACT
Source organism: Hyaena hyaena (assembly GCF_003009895.1). Classification (NCBI taxonomy): domain Eukaryota; kingdom Metazoa; phylum Chordata; class Mammalia; order Carnivora; family Hyaenidae; genus Hyaena; species Hyaena hyaena. Next base: position 715,953 of record NW_024081212.1, on the reverse strand, counting down.
GTGGTCCCTTTGGCCACTTCCTGAGGTCCCACCTTGGTGGTTGTGGGGAGCAAAATGGCGGCGTCCCAGTCCCCTCTAGAACCAAGCGCCGCAAATCGCTCCCTTGGGTCTGATCTCCCTGTGCCATGGGTGCAGCCAAGCTGGGCCGTGTTCTCTGTCCCAACCCCCACCTCGTTTCCAGGTCCCAGTCCGTGTGCTTTACTGATACTGCCTGAAACACAGTCCCGCAGGTTGGCTGCTTCCCTGCCATCGGGATGGATCCTGGAGAGCAGCGGTGCGGCCTCGGTACCGCTTCCCGGATGCTGGGGCTTGAGCTGGAAGGGCAGTGGAGCGGTTTCTCCTGGCGCAGCCTGGGTCCAGGGGCACCCAGTTCAAAGTCAGCACCCCAGCTAGAACTAAGAACAGTCTCCGACCGAGCCAAGGTTATTCTCTTCTCCAGGGATAGTTCTCTGAGCAGTTTCAGTTGCTCTTTCTTTTCCCCTCATCTCACCTTGGCTCTCCACAAGGGGGGCTCCTCCCCTCCCTCCATGTCTCTGGTCCCAGCCGGCTTTTATCTTCCCCAGTTAACACTCATCCACTTATGAGGTTGCCTTCCCAGTGTACTCTGTCTCTGTCTCTTCCCAAATTCCTGTGGCTCAGTGTCCTGTGGCTTCAGGCCTTCTCTGAGAGATGGGTATGAGCGAAATGCATGGAGCTCCCTACTCCTCTGCCATCTTCACATTGGGCTCTGTACTGGGTGTGAAGCCTACCTAAAAAAAACAGTATATCAAAAACTGAAAACAACCAAATATTTGATGCCATAATCTTAATCATCGTAATTGTACAAACCAGTCACTGATGCTCAAATAATATGTATTTATAAAGCATTATCATATTATAATGTGTTAATTTATTTTACCTCAAGTCCCTGAGATTTATCGAATGGAAGTGTGTTTTGTTTTGTCTTTTTCTTTTTTGCACCGGGATAATTTATCTTTCTGGAATCAGTTCCAACAGGTGTTATTCTTTGGGGTTCTATCAGGGCTTACTGATTAGCATGGAAAGGCATTAGGGATTTTCTACGGAAATTCTACCAAATTACCAAGCAACTTGCAGATAATCAAAGTTGTCTGTCTTTGATTCTGTCTTTGACTAATTAAAAATATTTAACTGAGAGATATCATAAAATGTATTATTAGGAGGTTTCAGTGTATAATTGAATAAGTAAAAATATTTTAAAAGCATGAATTACTACTTGCTAATACCTAAAATGTGTTCCAGGTCTCTTTGATGTTATTTTCAACAAAGGAAATGTATGCATTTTCCAAAGTCGTGAAATCGGGCATCTTTCTCTTGCTGTTGACAACAGCACTGTCACTGGAATGGTGTGTAGTAATTGTGTTTATTTGCTGTATATCAGTAGTGTTGTATCCATATATAATTTATTTTTTATAAGATTGTCAGGTTATATTTCCTTTGGCTTTCAATTCACCTTTTTCATTTTTCTGTTTTGTCTAACTAAATTTTGATATTCTGATGCATGAATAATCCTAATTTCAGCAATTAAAATTTAGACAAGAAAAACTAGACCACTTTTCTGGTAATATCCAAAATATTAATAAACCTCCAAAAGGAGATGATCTGGTTTCTTGAAGACTCCTTCAAGTAGCATATTATTAGGGAAGAAACAATGATAATGTTACCTAAGCATGCTTTGTATTGCTTAGGTTAGGTTTGAAGAGTAGCTTTTAATATACATAGCTGTTTTAAAAAATATGCATGTTATTTACTTTGAAAAACGAGACAGCATCGCATAACTGCCATGCACTGTTGTCAGATGTTTGCTATGTGTTATAACACTTAATCTTTATATCTGACCTATGCGAGAAGAGGAGCCTGACCTGTGGAAGAATTAAGTGAGTTGCCCAAGGTCACATAAGTAGTAAATGTCAAAGCAGGAATTGAACACCGGCTTTCTGATTCTAGCACTCGTGCTATAGCGTCTTCGTATAACGTTATATAATATTGCATGATTTTTGACTCATAGCATGTTATTTAACTTAAGGGAAAATAATAATTACTGAAAAAATTTATATAATTTGTAGGCCTGAAATTCAGGCTAAATGATAATCAATCAAATTTTCTTTACAAAGTCTTTTCTTCTCTGCTCTGGACTTAGCAGGTCATCCTGTGTTGTGCTTTGTAGCACATTCTGCTCAGCTAGCACAGGTCCTGGTCATCGCAAGTGCTTATAAATATGAATGTAGTGGGTATGGACTCTACTTAATTAGATCAAGAGTTTGAGAAATGCCCTATTACTTTATTTTTCTAAAATCAAATAAATTTACTTCTGAACCCCTAACTTGTTAGGTTGGTGAGAGCTTCCATGTTAGTTATTAGGGGACTCATCTTGTTACACACAAGATGGTTCCTGGAATGGGGTCTCAGAATATCTGGTAACAACCCTTTTGGCTTCAGTCCACACCAGTCATCGCTGCTGTACTCATCAGACATCAGATGGCTTCTTGAAGGGGAAGAGCCCTGTTGCCTACCTGCCATACTTACACAAGAACACTTTGCTGAGTTCATGGGCCCAGCCATTCAAGGGACACCAATGTGTCCTTCCTTTTCAGGCCCAAATACCTCCCCAAGGTACTGAGGGGAAATAGGGTAAAATCTCAAATAGTATCTTGAGCCAGGAATGTTTCCCTGTAGCATAACCTCCGTGATTTGTTTAGTTTTTTTGGAAACAAAACCTAATAATGCTTGTCGGTTAGTTTCAGCTTTTGGTCCAAAACAATCTTGAGTTAGGAAGACACAAATGAAGAAATGAAAAATAAACCATAGAATACAATAACTTATTAAATTGTCCTGCTGCTGAATTTTTTTTTGTTGTTACCTGATACTCTGCCATGACTTCTGAGAAATCAAAAGATAGTTCTTGGAACAAGACACTGGAAATTAGGGTGGAAAATCAAAACAATTAACTTGCAAAAGCATGTGATAGATCCTATGAGGAGTCTATGCAGTGCAGTAGACCTGTACATACATAAAATGTGCAAACACTTCCCATTTAATTATTTTCTATCGCTAATTCAGAGTTTGCTTATTTGTTTGTTTGTTTTTTAGGCTAGTGGCGGAGGCTGCACTGAGCTGCGAGTGCTTCATCAGCCCAGCCGCTGTGTGCTTCTCGAGTCAGTACGGGTTCCTGGTCACGCAGTTGTTTTTGATCGTCATGGCAAAATAGCTGCCGAGTCATCAGCAGGTTATGCGGACCTTTCAAAAGAATTTGTGGTTTTTGTCAAGGTAAAATGGTGGAAAGTCATTAGAGTTTATATTGCTAAATATCTACTTTATTTTGCTCAATTGAGGAAAACTCTGGAGTCGTAATGGAGTTATCAGATCTCTTTCCCACTAGGTGGCATTGATGCCTGTGGCCATTCTATTTACCCAGACTCTGAAAGGCAGTATGGATCATAGCTTTAGCAGCATCAGAACTGATGGGAGTCACATCCTTTATTCAAGTGAATTCGTAGGTTAAAACCATAAGTGTGGGAATTCTTGGTACAGATTTAGAGACTCTGACATTTGGGAATGAAATGTATATATTTAACTTTTCTAACAATTAGAATATTTATACTCTTTGAGTGTTGTATATGTGTCATCATCTTATGCTTCTTTCTTTATAGTATGTGCTTCTGAATATATCTTTAAAATATTATTGTTATCATAGTAATACAATTACTACCATTTTGACTATTTTGTCAAGCACTTTACTGAGAGCTTTACCACGTACAAAGTTATATTTAATCATCCTAAACGCACTGACAGATATTATCTGTTTTTAAAACAGAAGAAAAGATTTTCAGGGAAGTTAAAATCTGACTAAGATAGCATAACTAGTGGGTAATGGTGGATCATGATTCAAATTAATGTAAATTTGTCTTCAAAACTTTTTATATTTATTATATAATAAACATTTCATTACAATATTATGTTTTCCCCAAAACAATGTGATTTTTATACCCAAACATAAGGTATATGTATATGTTTGTTTGTTTATGTATCAATCTCTCTCTCTCATTGGATTTTTAATTTTTTTAAGTTTATTTATTTATTTTTGAGAGAGAGAGAGAGAGGGAACAGGGAAGGGACAGAGAGAGAGAGAGGGAGAGAGAGAGACATGCAGCGTCGCAGTGTCAGCGCAGAGCCTAATGTGGGGGCTCAAACCCACGAATGGTAAGATCATGACCTGTCTGAAGCCAAGAGGTGGGCACTTAACTGACTGAGCCACCCACACAACCCCGGAAGTTTAATCTTAATCTCTTCATTTTACCACCTCTACATATGTTACTGCAAAATATACTTTGACATATGTCTTTAGCCACAAATTTTGTTATTTCCTTACTTTAAATGATTTGAAACTGAATTTAAGGGTAGGATATGAAGTCTTTAAGACTATGGGAACATACTGCCAACTTTCTTTCCAGAAATGTACTAATTTTAAATCCTGTGAACATTAAACCACTGTGAAGTTAGAGGGGACAGCTCATATGACTTCCCTCACTTCTGACACAGACTTCAGAATTCCCAGGTCCTTGAGACCACTATCAAGTTTTGATAATTTAATAAAACAACTCAGAGCTCAGTGGAAGTTGTCATACTCATGGTATGGTTTTATTACAGAGAAAGGATACAGATTAAATTCATCTAAGGGAAGAGACACATAGAAAGTACCAAATGGTCACTTCTAGTTGTCCTCTCCCTGAGAGCCAGGACAGCATTTGTTTCTCAGCATTGATACATGACAGTATGCATGGGGTATTGCCCCCCAGGAAGCTCACCTGAGCCATGGTGTGCAGTCTTTATTGGGGTTCAGTAATTTAAGAAGGGGGCTGGCTGATCTCCGTCTCCAGCCTCACAGGAGGTCAGCTTACACCTTGTGACTCAGAACTGCCACCCTAAATCATATTTTTACTATATGGTGGCTCAAGGCCGTCAAGCAAACAAAAACTCCTATCAAGCATAATAATCAAAGGCTTAGAAATTTTCTTTCAGAATTCAAAGGCAAAAGCCAGACCTCTGTGGGTAAAGTTAATTTCTTTTTCTTTTTTAATTGAAATGTAACTAACATAGTGTTACATTAGTTTCAGCCGTGCAATATAATGATTCAGCAATTCTATACATTTCTCATTGCTCATCAGAGAAAGTATACTCTTAATTCCCTTTATCTATTTCACCCATTCTCCCATCCCCCATCCATCTAGCAACCACTGGCTTGTTCTCTGTATTTAAGAGTCTGATTTTTGGTTTGTTTCATTTTTTCCTTAATTGCTTTATTACCTAATTCCTTTAGCAGTGTAGGAGAGGATCCATTTTGTTGACCTTGGTGTTGAATATGGTCTTTAAAAAAAACTTTTGACAATTTTCAGAGTAATAAACTGGTGTGAATTGCCTTTTTAAATGTTTATTTGTCATTTGTATTTTGGCCTCTGTGACTTATGTATTTTTGTATTTTATCTATTTTTCTACAGTGTTAACATATTCTAATAAACTTTCAAGATTTTTTAACATCTTCTTAAGTTATTGGTTACCTGGGATTTACTTAAAAATACTTTAGTTGTATTTGATATCTCTTTTTATTCATTCATTCCTACATATATACATTGACCCAGTATTCATATGGTGCATCCTATAATTCAGGTACACTTGTAGTACACTGTTTTTATTCTTCTTTGTATTAATACTATAATGATTTGTTTATATTGATTATAAATTTCTTTTAAAAAATTTTTTTAACGATTATTTATTTTTGAGACAGAGAGAGACAGAGCATGAACTGAGGAGGGGCAGAGAGAGAGGGAGACACAGAATCTGAAACAGGCTCCAGGCTCTGAGCTAGCCGTCAGCACACAGCCCGATGCGGAGCTTGAACCCGCGAACTGTGAGATTATGACCTGAGCCGAAGTTGGACGCCTAACCGACTGAACCATCCAGGCACCCTTTGATTATAAATTTCTTAAGAGTGGTGTTTATGTTTTATATTTTTTTTAAATCTCTTTAGCATCTAATACCGACCTTTTATTCTCAATAAATAATAATTGTTGTAAATTATAATGAGTCAGTCAGAGAGCTTCCTTTAATTTTGTATAGTTTTTCATAGTAGTTAAATTATTCCTTATTTTGCTCATTTTTAGGCAACAAGTTTCTGGTAAGATTCTGATCACTACAACTCCTATAAAAGAATGGACTCTATTGCCATCTTCTTTTAGCAAAACGTGAGCTTATTATTTACTGCCTTCTGTTCTGTGTGTCGTTCTGCAGGGTGTGTTCCTTAATAGTGCTGTGGTTCTACTTGCTACGAGCCTCTGCCAAGCCCTGTGTCTCCAGCCTGATGGGAGCTGTACTGGAGTGGGAAGCCAGTCTGAAGAATCCTACTGGAAAGTGCATAAAATCAGCGTTGGTATTTGCATGTTTGAAAGTGTGAAAAATGCAGGGATGTATCTGAGGATTAAGGACGGCCACTGTGATGGAACAGTAAGCACATGCTTGTATTTCTCAGCCAGTGTTTACTATGTTTGCCAATGATACGTATAAGAATGACTCTTTCTGGGTAGTTAGGGTATTTTTAGTTTTAACCCATAAACATTTTAGAAATTGGAGGTAATATATGGTGGCCCTCTTGACTCATTGAAAAGTTGGGAGGGCAGCCACATGCTTTATATGATTAGAGAGGGATTCTAACCTTTTAGATGTTGCTTTTGAAATGCAATGTGCACACACATCACCTGGGAATTGCATTATGAAGCAGGTTCTAATTCAGGTAGTCTGTGGTGGGACCCATGTATCTGTGCTTCTGATAAGCTGTCAGCTGTTGTTGATGATGTTGGTCTGCAAACCATACACTGAGAACCAAGGCTTCAGAAAGTCCCAGCTCAACAGTATTTCCCTACTGCTTCTTTTGGTGCCTGAATTTCCACCAATGAAAACCCGGTATTTTGAGTAAGGAAGTAATTTTAAATTCTAATTATTAGAGGTTCTTCTTTAACGTCTTGACTTAGAAGGGGACATAGAAGGCAACTAACATAATGTTAACCTTTTACATATCCTAATTCTTCTCTGGATTGAGGGTCATGTAAGGATTACACATTTAACTTGACTGCTAATGCTTTGTTCCTCTGTTCTTGTTTGAAACAATTTAGTTTAAACTGTATCTTTTTTTTTTTTTAATATTTTTTTATTTATTTCTAGGAGAGAGAGAGACAGCGTGAGCAGGGGAGGGTCAGAGAGAGAGGGAGACACAGACTCGGAAACAGGCTCCAGGCTCTGAGCTGTCAGTCAGCACAGAGCCCGACGCGGGGCTCGAACCCACGAACCGTGAGATCATGACCTAAGCGAAAGTCGGACGCTTAACCGACTAAGCCACCCAGGTGCCCCTAAACTGTATTTTTAAGATAAACTCAGGGGTGCTTCCTCTCCCTTTTCTCCTTACCAGTATGGCATCAGTTATATGGTAGTGTTTTCATGAGCTTCTGGGGGTGAGAAGGCAGAAGGCTTAGACTATTCATCATTGTCTGGGTCCCTGTCTGCCGCAGACTGGCAAGTCTGTGTCTGGTGAGCTGCACCGATGTTCAGAGTGCGAAGAGAAAAGCACTATTATTTAATTTAAGTTTTAAAATTATTTATTTAAATGAATTAGCATATTTAATTAGCATCCTTGATTGACTCACTAAAACATTGAAATTTCACAGAAGAATCCATGCTCAACAGGGTGTCATGCTACGGCAAACTGGTAAGTGAGCTCATTAAGATGAAATACAGGTAACATTGCTTTTAGGTGCCTGGGTGGCTCAGTTGAGCGTGTGACTCTTGATTTAGCCTTAGGTCATGACCTCATGGTTCGTGGGTTTGAGCTCCATGTTGGGCTCTGTGTTGACAATGCAGAGCCTGCTTGGGATATTCTCTCTCCTCTCTCTGCTCCTCCCCAACTTGTGCATGTGCTCTCTCTCTGTCTCTCTCTCAAAATAAATAAATAAGCTTAAGAAAACAAAGAGGTAACACTACTATGGCCAGATTCACTGAGAGTATGATTTCATCTGATGCTCAGTCATCCTGGAGGAGGGACATCAGGGAGTAACTTTACTTTAACACCACCAGCACCCACAAAGTATACAGGTCTTTGCTTTTGGGGCTCATCCGAGTCTTCACAACCACAAGACAGACCGCGTATCACTGCAGGACACGTGTTTTGGGAGATATGTGTTTGTAAATTGCTAGGGAGAGTTTGTGGCGGCAAAGATGTATGTCACTTTAAAGTAGATGAACCAACATTGGAAATTTGTGTCTTCTCTAGATATCAACCCAGGGGATAGCTCATTTGTCAGCCCCATTCCATGTAGCTGCTGTGTCATAGTCAAGTTGGATGGTGATTTCATGGTTCTTCTCATCCTCCCTCTCCAGCATGTGTGAGCCCGGTGTCTTCCACCTCTTTCCCAGTATGCTGCTTATCTTGTCTCTTCACGTGAGCACATTTCCTCTGCCAGTGTGCAGCAGCAGCTTGAATTTTTCTTCCCCACGCTAAGCACTTACTGTTGTTTACTTCTTTTTCTTCTGGTTTGTGCTGAGTGAGTCGTCTCTGTGTGATTAGGCTAAGGGAATGGAAGGAGTCCTTGGTATTCGATTGAAAGAATTGTGAGCACAGGAAGATGGGCAGAAACTTACAGATTAATATGTATTCTGTCACAGAGAAACTATTGTGGGCGTAATAATTCTCCAGATGAAGAAGCTGAATGTGAGCCTGGTTTATACAGCTTTCCCAGAGTGCAGCAGCTTGTGTCAGAGCCGAGAATCAGTGTATGTCAGGTTACCTCCTGAGCCCCTATTTTTGGAGGATTCATGATACCAAGATGGAGGGCTGGATTGACTCCCATGAGGAGACCAGGGGCCAGATACATAGAGGGGAGGTGATTCCCAACAAAAACATGAAGTTTCCTTCGTCAGCAGTTTTCCTAGAACCCATCTTGTTGACAGCTTAGGTGAGTGATTAAATCTAAAATTGTGTCCTTTCAGCCTGTGCTTTCTTTTCCTTTCCTGATAGACTTCTCAGGATAAAAAGCTAACTTCAGAATTTTCTAGACACTTTAGAACTGAGGCAGGCACTCATGTTTTCAAGTTTCAAACCCAAGTATCGCTTCTTCTTAAAGATATTTCCTAACTTGAAAAAAAACAGAGGCATTTGTCCTGTTTGGTTTTGGACAGAGCCCAAGTGTGGAACCCGGTTAGATCTATTTGCAAAGGTGAAGGAACATAAATGGTTTAATTACATGGAATTTGATATTTAGAACGTTAAAAAAAAGAAATTCAGACCATTATAGAGCATAACACAGAGATTCTCTAGGCCTTTCGAGAATGTTATCTTGATTGCATGTCATTTGACCAGAGGTTTAAGGACATTCCTCTTCTGTCACGTCCCTATGAGACAGCATGTGCCTGTGAAGCAGGAGGTAAATGGAAAGAGACTAGTAAGGGGGAGGAGGTCTGAAAGGAAGAGCAAGGATCAAAGGAGCCTCGGGGGTCCGTGATGGGGATGAGGCATTGCTGGCCATGTTGCTTCTGCTAGGATCTAGTCCCTGCCCCCAGCCCCCCAAATCCCAGCAGTGGGCCATGACCTCCGGAGGCTGTCTCACGCTGGAGCACCAGAGCACCAGGAGAAACTAGGGGCTTAGACCACAGCCATTTCGCACCTAAAATGGAAGCATTTCAGTGTTTAAAGAATGAGCATGGCTGTACCAGTGAGTACCAGTTCAGTATCAAACACTGCTCCCCACCCCCTGCTACCAGCACACAAAGGGTGAGGTGTGTGTGATCCTTGAGGGCTGCAGAGGATATCTTGTTGCTGTTTTTCCTTTTAAACATTGGTAAAAATCTCCAGTTAGGGTAAGATTTTCCTAACCTATGACATACTTATAGATCTGTTACTTTTGTTCACTTGCCTCCTAATATCAAAGCTCATTTTGTAGAAGTCTTTAGCTTCCTGGTATTTCTGTTAGAAATTTCAAGCTTATTCTTGGAAAAATTATTGCATTGGAAAGTTATTGTTAAAAGATTTGAAATTTTAAAGAGACTTTCCACGAAGCCAGGGGCTCCTGAATGCTATGTAAATTCTTGAAAAACGTGCCACTGTTCTTGCCAAAGGTGAATTTCCTGATAATTATAAGAGGATCAGCAAAGAAGACAGAAAGGAGAAAGACTGATATTTTTGAGTGTCTCTTATGTAGCAAAGGCTGGACTAGCTCTGTTATATTTGTAATCACATCCTTTAGCCCCTAAAGTCTTACAGCAAGATGAATAATAAGATAAGAAAATGATAGTATCAGGTCTTACCCCAAACTGATCCATGAACTAATAACTCCTTTTATGTAGTTACTAAAAGATTGACCAGGATTGAAGAGTATCTATTCTAAATTTAACACTTATCCATCAGGCACAGTCTAGATCAATTCTATTCTAGCTTTTCATTGAGATTGGCCCCTTGGCTGTGCTCTCCCCCTACCAACACTGTCAGGGGGCATCAAGGATAGTGAGTTAGTGAGGCTCCTCCTGTGGACCCCACATGTCTACCTGCTTTGTGTATACCAGCCCCATGCAAATACCTGAAGGTTGGAGGATTCTGAGGCTACCACCTGATGGTGTTTACCATTTAAACAACACTGATGTTTTAACTTTACTTTGGGACTTTGGTGGAGAAGAGCCTCCACAGAACTTTCATCATTTGTATTTTACTTTCTGCTGTTTCCATCATAGTGTTTTTTTTATAACTTATTTAGTGACTTATTGATGTGGTTGTCTGACTAAAATTCTTCATGTGAAATTTTGGTAAGTAGGTCTTTTTAGTCAGATTGGATAGCTTTTTTGCTCATAAGATACTATATTAATGCATAAAAATCAGGCGTATTATTTCTCACTTTTACTGTATCTGACCAGAAATCATCAGGCTGGAATGACATTACTCTTGAAAACAGAATGGTAATAATTGTCTTAATTATTCTCCTTTGCATGTATTTAGAGGCTATCGTAAGGCAGGCTTCCAATCTCCAAAGGGGTTTAAGATGAATTCAAAGGTAAATAGTAACACATACTCGTATTGTTATACCCTAAAAACCTAATAGTGCTTCAGTCTTGGTAGCTAGTCAACAAATGTTCATCGTATAAATTGAATTGAATAAGAGCATTAATGTTTCCAATGTATCTACCATTGCATATTTGAAAACATTTCTTCTTTTTCCCCTTTATTTTGGAGAGAAAGAGGGAGTCGGAGAGAGACAGAGAGGGGTAGAGAGAATCTTAAGTAGGTTCCATGCTCAACGCAGAGCCTAACACAAGGCTGGATCCCACAACCCTGGGATCAGGATCTGAGCCCAAATCAAGTCAGTGCTCAACCGAGTGAGGCACCCAGGCACCCCTAAAATCATTTCTTATAGGCAGACATGCTTATTATCAGGTATGATGCTGATCCTGATCCTGTAACAAATGCTTCTGTTACTAGGAAATTTTTATGCTGTAGGAATAAATCACCTGATGCAGTAAATATTCAAGTTAGCAACAAGCATGCAGTTCACTAGGGACATTTGTAATGCTGCTAATTTAAAGAAGAAAACAAGCCTCAGGGGCCCCTGGGCAGCTCAGTCAGTTAAGCGTCCTACCTACCTCAGCTTAGGTCATGATATCACGGTCTGTGAGTTTGGGTCCTGGTCGTCAGGCTCTGTGCCGACAGCTCAGAGCCTGGAGCCTGCTTCGGATTCTGTGTCTCCCTCCCTCTCTGTCTCTTCCCCCACTTTGTCTCTTTCTCTCTCTCAAATATAAATATTACAAAAAGAAAGAAAGAAGAAAACAAGTCTAAAAACATAGGTGGAATTCATCACTAAGAATCAATGTAAAGAAAAAAAGAGACGTAAGAATTGTAGAAAAACAAACTGAACAGGGTACCAAGCAAAGACACATGCACACCTGATACACCCACACTAGCAGGATCCTTGTTCATGGGCAAGCATTTAGTTTGCAGAAAATAGGAAAGATTCTCTCATTGCAAATCTATTTAATTTTGCCTCTTTCCTACACATGTACATAACTAAAAAGTTAAAGATAATTCGTATTTTTTAATCAACTTATTTTTTAAATGTTTTTATTTATTTCTGAGAAAGAGAGAGAGGCAGCGTGAGCAGGGGAGGGCCAGAGAGTGAGGGAGACACAGAATCTGAAGACAGGTTCCAGGCTCTGAGCTGGCTGTCAGCACAGAGCCTGACGTGGGGCTCGATCCCACGAACGGTGAGATCATGAGCCAAAGTTGGACGCTTAACTGACTGAGCCACCCAGGCGCCCCAGCTAATTCGTATTTTTAAGAAGTTGTATAGATGTACAGATGGTGTAGGTATACAGTGCTAGACCAGTGGATTGAAAATTATAAAATTGAGTAAAAGACTTAGTTTTATGTAGATAATAAGAGATCATATGATTTTAGTGAGCCTGTGCCCCTGGAATATTGAACTTCACAAGTGTTTCTCAGTTCTGGGATAAGTAGAGTGGGTGGAAGTTGGGTATTTCCCTTTCCCCAGGTCACTTAGGCTCTGTTAAAACACTAAAAGTTGAGGCTGTAATTAACTGTTTTTTTCCTGTGGGCAGTTCTTGTTAAGAAGAACAGTGCTGTGTGTATTTAAGAATGGTTCATCTTGGGGCGCCTGGGGGGCTCAGTCGGTTAAGCGTCTGACTTCGGCTCAGGTTATGATCTCACAGTTCGTGGGTTCGAGCCCGCATCGGGCTCTGGGCTGACAGCTCAGAGCCTGGAGGCTGTTTCAGATTCTATATCTCCCTCTCTCTCTGACCCTCCCCTGCTCATGCTGTGTCTCTCTGTCTCTGTCTCTGTCTCAGAAATAAATAAAACATGAAAAAAATTTTGAAAAATGGTTCATCTTTCCCTCCCCGATCAGGAGCACAAAGGAACCCTTTGCTATGCACCGTGGGACCCTGGTGGAGATCTTGGAGCTGAAGGCACAAAGCATAGGGGCCTGTCTCCGACTGGAGTTCCTTGGAGTTTAACTCTCAGACTTGTCTCACTGAGGCTCACTTGAGCAATTCATCAGCTATGGTTCAAGTGTCCCGTCTGCGGGCATGGTTTCCTCATGACTTCCTGCTTGTGAGCCTCTGCTCTGGTGAGCGGTGACTCCCTGTCTGTCTCTGTGCTCCTGGAGGCAGCAGTTTACCTGGATCCTTACTGCCCTTGTGGTTCTGAAAGGAGTTGTTCAGTTTTCAGTCTGTTTAGCTTTTTATTTGTTAAGACAGAGAAGTAACTTCTAAGCTTCTCACATGCAGAACTGGAAACTGGGAGTTGAAATCATGTTTTACCTAATAAAAAAATTTTGAAGACTTAAAAAAAAATTTTTTTTTGAAGACTTATTAAAATTGTAAGGTTAGTTATTTTGTTTGAATTTTCCAGAAAGTGGTCTTACATTTTGCTGTTTATTGTAGACCACAGTCTGTTCGTTAGTTTTGGTCTTTACAGCATGAAGGAGATTTAAAGAATATACAGAGGGGTTTGAGGACAGCAACAAAGATTTTCTTCCCCTCAGGAGCAAACAGATTTTAAGACAAGAGAAAATTGTTGCATGAGTTATCCTGGAAAAGAGAAGGCTGATGAGAATCATTAAAATAGTACAGTGTATAGAATGTATATTAATTTCTAGGATAGGGGCACCATAGAGAAGAGATTCTTATTTGCTTTGTTTATTAAAATACCCCAAACTCTTCAACAAGGTTTGACATTTGGTAGATGCTCAACAAATAATGAGTAAGAAGTTAAAATATCACTTGGTAGTATTTTTGTAGGACCTGTTGTCTTGCAAAGAAACCAGATAGAAGGAAAGGCACATTAGATGTTGTTTTAGCTTGCAGTGGTATGAGCATGCATCGATATTCTAACAAGGCTTTGTCCAGTTGGTTTATGTTATTGATATGCAGGAAGACACACAAAATACAACATGACCCTTTTACATCCAGAACCCACATATTTTCTTTTATTTCCCATCTGCATTTCATTAATCAGTTTGTATTTGGGTTAGGGATAAAGCAGAGACTTTTTTTTTTGGTGCTCATTCTAATGAATTTATTTATACATTTATTTATTTATTTATTTATTATATTTAAATCCAAGCTAGTTAACATATAGTGTAGTAATGGTTTCAGGAGTTGAAGTTAGTGATTCATCACTTACATATAACACCCAGTGCTCATCCTAACAAGTGTCCTCCTTAATGCCCATGGTCACCCATTTAGCCCATCCCCCCACCTATTTTCCCTCCCAGCAACCCTCAGTTTGTTCTCTGTATTTAAGAGTCTCTTATGGTTTGCCTCCCTGTCTGTTTTTATCTTATTTTTCCTTCCCTTCTCCTATAGTCATCTGTTTTGTTTGTTAGATCCAACATATGAACGCAGTTATATGGTGTTTGTTTTTCTCTGACTTATTTCGCTTACCATAGTACACTCTAGTTCCCTCTATGTCATTGCAAATGTCAAGATTTCATTCTTTTTGATTGCCAAGTAATATTCCATATACTATATCTTCCTTATCAACTCGTCAGTCACTGGGCATTTGGGCTCTTTCCATAATTTGGCTATTGTTGATAGTTGTCAGAGGCTGGCCCCGGTGGGTTCAGGGGTCCCTGAAGGATGGACGGTGTTGGTGAGGGAGGGATGACAGAGGCCACAAGAATCTTTCTGGTCACCAGGCAGGCGTCTATGCTCTGACTGGGGCTCAACTTTATTTTATAATTAAGTGTTTGGGGGACGGCACAGAAGTGGCATTTGCCTTAGACAGTGATTTCTGATGGCAAATTCCTTTGATACGTAAGAATTTCTCAGAACATAGATTTGTAGAAGACTCATGCATAACCTTTATCAATAGTGATTGGGGTAGGGGATTTAAATGCTTATCCTATGGGGAAGGAAGGTATCTTTAGCATACAAGACAATGTTTTTAGCATACAAAGGGTGAAGTTAGTTCTTTGTGGACAGGGGTCAATAGCTTGTTTAAGACGAAGTATTAAGAAAAACAGGTCTTTCAGGAAACGCCTTTGGTCCCATAATCACTAAAGAAGAAGTTCCTCAATAGGTTCCTTCACAGGGTGCAATCAGCATATTCAAGGCCAGAATAAGTCACTCACAAATACCTTGGGGGGCTGGTACTCCTAGCAGAAACAATTGGGTGGGGGTGGATATCTGTCCTTAACTCTAAATTAGGCCCTTTGTCTCAGGGGTAGACTCAATTGTAACTCTTGTGTTCTTAGCCCCCTTTATTACATAAGTCTTGGATCTGCAAGGCCAATAGGAAGAGCCTTTTGACAATAATCGACAGTGCATTCATCTAAAATCTCATTTGAAAAGGCAAAAATATGCTTTTCTTTATGAGCAATCTGTGTGGGGAATATTGGTCTGATCTGGAATATTGTGAGTCCTGGTCAATACCAGCAGCCTCATTGCCGACATGAGCCAGTAGTAGCAGAAGGAGATACCAGTTTTCATTTCTCATGGCAGGAGCTTTGCAAACGCTGCCATTTCCTTGCTGTGACTGTCATCCAGCGAGGCCGGTGCGGCTCCCAGCAGATAGTGTTGCTATAGACATTGGGGTCTTTGTGCCCCTTTGAATTAGCATTTTTCTATCTTTTGAATAAATACCTAGTAGTGCAATTGCTGGGTCATCGGGTAGTTCTATTTTTAATTTTTTAATTTTTTGAGGAACCTCCATACTGTTTTCCAAAGTGGCTACACCAGTTTGCATTCTCACCAACTGTGCTTGCCCTTTCTCCACATCCTCATCAGTGTCTGTTGTTTCCTGAGGTGTTAATGTTAGCCATTCTGACTGGTATCAGGTGGTATCTCAGTGTGGTTTTGATTTGTATTTCCCTGATGATGAGTGAAGTTGAGCATCTTTTCATGTGTCTAAACAGAGATATTTATCTATCTATCTATCATCTATCTATCTATTTATTGAGAGAGAGAGAGAGACAGGGAGAGACAGAGAGACAGAGAGAAGCAGAGCTCACCTGAAGTGGAGCTCGTGTTTTAACTGAAAGTGGAGCTTGTGTTCACCCATAGTGGGGATTGAGCTCACCAGAAATGTGGCTCAAACTCATGAACCATGAGATCATGACCTGAGCCAAAGTCAGATGCTGAAGACTGAGCCTCTCCTAAAACAGAGAATGTTATTTTTTAAATTTTTTAATACAATTTATTGTCAAATTGACTAACCTACAATGTGTATAGTGTGTTCTTGCTAAAACAGAGATTTTAAATTAAAGAAGAAAAGAGGGAATAAAGGGAATGCTGAAGGTTTATTGTTTTGAAATTTAGTTGCATTAAATTTTATTTTAGTTATATTAAATTTTATTTTCATTCTTTTCACTAATTGTACTTACTGGAGAGTTAAAAAACGGATATCATTCCTCAGGTGTTTACAGCCTTTTGGAGGGAACAAATATGTGCAGGTAGTGATCTAGGTTACACTAGAAAATTAGTAATCTAATTCAAGTTATAGTTTAAATGCTTATATGAGATCCCAGGAGAAGCAGATTGATTCGAGCAGTGTAGGTGAGTCAGAAGAAATTTCCTATATAGGAGAGGAAAAATATCTTTCTCTAATGTCTTTCTAAGTTCTCACCTGAGGCCCTTCTGACAAAGACACACCAATGAGAAAAGCATACATATTTGTTTAATAGAAGTCATACATGACACAGAGGTCTCTTTAAGGAAATGAAAACTGGAAGGAGTAGTTAAACAGGATGTTTTAATGCTAGTTTTAATGAAAAGTGGAGAGTTGTAGAAAAAAATGGGATAGGACCAAATAGGGTGTACACTAAGTATAGTGAACTTGGGGAAACAGCAAGACCTATTCATTTTTCTCAGCATCTCTCTGTCTTTGGAGATAAGCATGCTCCTTGCCTCCTGGTATAGGAAGACACTTCTCACATCAGAATCTTATGACCTACTTCAGGGGAAGGTCAGAAAACCCTTCCTGCCCCAGCCATTTTACGGATTCTTTCAGCTTGAAATTTCTTTTTTTTTTTTTTAATGTTTTATTTGTTTCTGAGAGAGAGAGAGATAGCGTGAGCAGGGAGGGTCAGAGATAGAGGGAGACACAGAATAGAAAACAGGCTCCAGGCTCTGAGCTGTCAGCGCAGAGCCTGACACAGTGCTTGAACCCATGAACTGTTAGATCATGACCTAAGCCGAAGTTGGATGCTTAACCGACGGAGCCACCCAGGTGCCCCTCAGCTTGAAATTTCAATATTCCAGTGTGCCCTATTTTGGAGTAGTGTGCCTTGAGCTCCATCACCTGGAATGGTGAATTTACAGGGTATAATCCCATTTTTCATTATAAAAAAAAGAGAGGGAAAGATATTATATGAACAAATTATAAAAAATTTGTAAAGAAGAGCTTTATTTTAAGAGTTAAACATTTATTGAGTTTCTACTGAAAGGCAGAAAATGTGTCCATTGCTAATGATACAGTAGATGCTGTAGGACATACCCCTTGCTCTCAGAGAACTTGCAGTCTAGAAGACTGAAAGAAGAATGTAAACAGATTAATTGCACCACAGTGTGAAAGTACAGTAATGGAGGTTAAGTATCAAGTTCAGTGTTGAAAAGGAAAGAGATATGTTTGGGAAAGGGTTTAAGCATTTTCAATTGTGTGTCATGGCTAGTTGCTTGAGATCTGTATGTAAATGTAAAATATCATACATTTTTAATAGGATTTTTGTTTTAAGTTTGGGGAGATGGTGGGCTGGTAATAATATTGAAGTTCATAAGTCTGGCCTCTGTAAAAGACGGATTAGTTTATGGAGAACCTAAAGTGTGCAGAATAACTGTAAGAAATATGAAATATTTTTAACACTGAAATATATGAAATAGTTTGACTCAGAAGCTCAGAATTTGCCTGAAAACACACTGGTAATTCTAGACTGTTCCAGTCTGCTTAGTTCAGTTGACTGATTTTTTTTTCAGCCAAAATAAATATATATGTATATATTTATTTATATATTTTTAATATATTTATATTATTATATATATATTATATATATTTATGTATATATTATTTTATATATATTTATATATATTTATGTATATATTATTTTATATATATATTTATATATTTATATATTTATATTATATATATTTATTTTACAAATATATAAAATAAAAATATCATGGTTTCTATCCAGTTCAAAGATTAGTCCCTTATAGATCAATAATAAGTCAGGCTTTCTTTTCTTTTTTTTTCTTTTTTCCTTTATTCTTGGATGGTCCCTGGATAGAAAGCCTTAGAAAAAAAGTCATGGGAAAGGGCCACTGGATACATACTCTTCTTCAGTCCCACGCTTCTCTCTATTGTAGTGTGGCTGATTTCATTTATCCCTGGACATCTCAATATCATATAATTTCACATGAGGTTCATATTGTAGTCTGAACATTTTGGACAGTATCACAGGGCT
Organism: Hyaena hyaena; assembly: GCF_003009895.1. Taxonomy (NCBI): domain Eukaryota; kingdom Metazoa; phylum Chordata; class Mammalia; order Carnivora; family Hyaenidae; genus Hyaena; species Hyaena hyaena. Next base: position 697,435 of record NW_024081212.1, on the reverse strand, counting down.
TGAGATCTGTATATGGTTTGGTCTCAAGGCTTTGAAATCTGTTACTAACTTGTATCAAGCCCTCTCCCAGGTCACTGGTCTTCTCAGTACTTGAACCTGCCATTGAGGCATGACATAACTTCTGGATCCCCTGATAGTTCCATGTGGGCTGTGGAGATGACACGAAACTACATCCGTACCTTCCAAGACTCTTCCCTCAGACATTTTTAATTCACTTTCTGGATGGCCCTATGTTACTATGGTACCATGCTGAATACTGGGATGCTCTAAGGTAAATTTGTAAATTTCTTGGGACAGTCTCTCAGTTCTTGAGATTCTCCCCTAAAATACATGAATGTTTTACTACCCCTTATATATTTGCTATACCAAGAATTAACCCCTAATGGGGTTTGAATAAGGACATCCAGTCTCTCTTTAGTCCATTCACCACAGACTCCTCGTCCTGGTACCAGATAGGCTTTTCTTCTTTTGGGGTAAGAATTTCTGCTATGTCATTTATTATATCTGCCTTTTCAGTGGCTTCATCATTTAAACTCTGTGGTGTCCAGTCCTACAGTAGTGGCTCTAGGTATATAAAGTTTAATTTTTTGGATTTTCTTTTAGCAACTATTTTGCCTCCCAATAAAGCTTGGTTTTGCAAATGAAAAATATCTTCCTTCTGACTTCTTATTTGGTATAAATATTAAAACCCTTCTATTTGGAAACTCAAAGTTGAGCAAAGATTTATTTGTTTTGAGCTGGATTCTACTTACCTATGATACAGTAAGCATGTTGGTCTAGTAAATGGGAGAGTTTTGTAACAATTATCAATGAAAACATATTGGTTTATTAACAATCCACAAATATTATCCTCACTTCAGGTAGTGATTGTAGTGATCAAGATATGAGATGATATGAGTCTGAAGTTTGAAAAGTAACAATGAAGCTGAAGTTTGGGTGAATTTGATAGATATTGTTGTGGAATAGTTAGTATGTCTTCATGGCTAATTGAATATGAGTGGTGAAAATAAAAAAGCCTCAGCAAACAAGGGATAGAGAATTTTTCCCAACTTGATAAAGAATATTTACAAAAAACTTACAGCTAATATCATTCATACTAGTGTGAGGCTAGATGCTTTCCCCTATGATCGGGAAGAAGGCAAGGATAGCCACTCTCACCACTCCTTTTTAATATTGTGTTAGAAGTCTTGGCTAATGCAATAAGACAAGAAAAGGAAACAACCTGTATACAGATTAGGAAGGAAGAAATAAAATTATCTTTGTTTGCAGATGACATAATTGTTTATGTAAAAAAAAAAAAGCCTCAAAGAATCAACAAAACTCCTCTAGAAATAATATGTGATTATGGCAAGCCTGCAGTATACAAGATTAATATACAAAAGTCAATTCTTTCTTAAATACTAGCAATGAGAAGTTAGAATTTGAAATTAAACATACAATATCAGTTACATTAGCACCAAAAGAAGAAATAATTAGGAATAAATCTAACAAAATATATATCAGATCTATATGTGGAAAAATACAAAATTCTGATGAAAGACAGCAAGGAGATTTTAAGTAAGTGGATAAATATGCCATGTTCGTGGATTGGAAGAATGTTGTCAGTCCTTCCCAACTTGGTCTTTAGATTCAACACAAGTTTGGAATATCAGCAAGGTACTTTGTGGGTATCAAAAAACTGATTCTAAAGTTTACATGGCAAGGCAAAAAGACCAGAATAGCCAATAAAATACTTAAAAACAAATTGGAGGACTGGCACTACCCAGCTTCCAGACTGACTGTAGAGCTTCAGTGCTCAAGACAGTGTGGTATTCGTTGAAGATTAGACAGACCAATGGACTAGAATAGAGAGCTCAGAAACAGACCCACATAAATACTGTCAATTTATCCTTGATACAATTTATATTTCATAAAAAAACAAAGGCATTTCAATGGGGAAAGGACAGGCTTTTCAGCAAATATTACTGGAACAATTGGATGTCTCTATGCAAAAATAAAAAAAATATCTAGACACAGAACTTCCAGCTTTCACAGAATGTGCACATGAATGGTTATATCAACTTTATTTATAATCACCAAAAACTGGAAGCAACTAAGACATCCTTCAATAGTTAGACAGATGAACTCTGGTACATCTATACAATGGAATATTATTCAGTAATAAAAATCAATGAACTGTCAAGCCATGAAAAGACATTGAGAAAACTTATGTGCATATTGATAAGTTTAAGACACCAGTATGAAAAGGGTACATATTATATGATTCCAATAATATGACACTTTGGAAAATGTAAAACTATAAAGATAGTAAAATAATGAGTGGTTGTGAGGATTAGAGGGGAGCGTGAAAGGGATGAACAAGGAAAGCATAGGCAGTCTTTAAGGCAATAAAATGATTGTGTTTTTCTACTATAGTGGTGGATACAGGATATTATGCATTTGTCAAAACCCATTAGACTGTGCAATGAGTGAACCTAATGTGTGCAAATTAAAAATCATTTACGAGGCTTGGGAGTCCCAGAAAAGAATGAAGACTCTGACAAGAGAATCTAACTATATCGAAAATGTATGAGACAATCTTTATGAAGGTGATAGGAGAAAAGGCCCTGACCTAAGAATCTTTGGAAATAAGTGAAGTAGGTAATGAGAAAGGCACATAAGCACTGTATTCTGTTTGGTAAAATTGTTCCCCATAGGAGTTGGGTTAACAGTCTGATACTATCATAAATTCATATTGGAATGGAACAATTACATAAATGGATGGCAGATGAGGGGAGGCAAATTTCTTACTGTTGGAATGGGAGTTTACAGATAAGCAAGGGAGGAAGTTGGAATGATCTATTTGTAATCTATTATAATTGGACACATTAGTATGAGCTCAGTTTAGCTTTCTATAAATGTGAATGGTTGCATATACAAATATTTACAGATATATACATATCCATGAATTAGTAAAACATACTATTTTTTGCTTTGTTTGATGAGAGGGCTTAGAAACAACAACACCCCAGTAGCAGTAAGCAGACCTAGTACTCAGATCTTGTTTTTTAATAACATTCTCTAATAAAAGATTCCAAGACTCTTTAGAAAAATGGCTGATTCTGGGACTAGGGCAGGAAATAAACAAAATGAACCCGGAACTTTTTGTAGGACCAGAAAGTAACAAAGTGTTCAAAACAGCCAACACACATGTGTGCGCATGCACACACACACTCACATTTACTTTAAGAGACCCTTCACTTATGAAGAACTGAAAGATCTCAATGGCCAAGGCTGGAAGAGTTTGAGCAGCAAAGTAGTGTAGGATTATATCCCAAAGTATGAAATAAATATTCATGAGCCCATAGTAATATACATAGATGATTTAATAAATAAATGGGGGAAAGAGACGAATCTCTTATGTTGAATTCCAGATAAGCTATATAAAATACTCTGCTGCAAGGAGGTGAAGCACAATTCCTGTCCTTAAGTATGGGCTGCACATAGGACTACCTCCCAAAGAACAGAGTATGGGAAGAGTGGTGGGTGGAGGTGGGGGCTTGTAAAAATATTGACTTTTTGTAGTGGAATACCTGAGAAACCTAGCCATGTGATCAAGGTCAACCTCACCAGAGTCAAGTCATATTGGAAGCATGCACCCTTGATATGATGTGATGAAAATGGCACCTTTTCCTGTGGTCTTCCTCCCAGTATCTCAAACTCTAGTCTAATCATGAGGAAGACATCAGACATATTCCAGTAGTGAGGCATTCTACAAAATACCTGACCAGTACTCCTCAAAACTGTCAAGGTCATCAAAAACAAGGAAAATACAAGAAATTCTCAGAGCCAAAAGGAGTCTAGAGACACGGTGACCAAATATAAATGTATCCTGGATGGGATTCTGGACAGAAAAAGAATATTTGTTAAAAATTAAGGAAACATCAGTGAAGTGTTACTTAATAATGTATCAGCATTGCTTCATTAATTATAACAAATGTGTTCTGGTAATGAAATATGTTAATAAGAAAAAGTAGATTTAGATATATGGGGAGCTCTGTACTGTCTTCTAAATTTTCCTGTAAATCTAAAACTTTTTAAAATATAAAGTCTATTCTAAAGGGGCGTCTGGGTGGCTTGGTTGGTTAAATATCAGGCCTTGACTCATGTCGTGATCCTGTGGTTCATGAATTCCAGCCCTGCATTGGGCTTGCTGCTGTCAGCTCGGAGCCCACTGCACAGCCTCTGATCTTCTTTCTCTCTGCCCCCACCCCGCTCACTCTCTCTCAAAAATAAATATTTTTTTAAAAGTCTGTTCTAAAAGATAATAAAAGGGAGCTCCAGGGGTGCACACTTGAAGAACAGGAGAGAATTAAGATTCTGTTAATCATTGCCAGAAAACTGCAGAGGATTGTGTAACTTATTGGATAGATATTGAGTATTAGAGGGTAATTAAAGGGGCATTAAAGAAATTTCCTGAAGATAAATTGAGATCTGTCCACAAGACTCCTCAGTGGCTGCCATAGTCTGAGATAAGACTAGACTTTCTATGTTGCATACAAACTCATACTACCTTTCTGAATTCAGCCTCCTCCCTCTGCTGGTCAGAAAATACAAAGTTTGTTCACACACCATAAATACATGTTTGTTCACATGCTTTATTGCCTCTTAGCTCTGATCACATTGCCCTGTGCCTGAAATTCACTACCTACCATGCCTCACTTTTCTCCACTTAGCTTAGCTCTTATTTGACACTTAACTCAGCTTCACTTTTTCTGGGAAGCCCTTCCTAATTCTCCTCAGTTTAGTTCCTTTTTTTCTCCCTAAACCCAAGAAGTCCTTCTCTATCCTATTGGCCCTTAAACATTTATTATTATTATTATTATTATTATTATTATTTGTATGTGTGGTTATGTGCTCTACTTGGCTATGAACAAATCAAAGCTAGAGTTCTGTTGTGCCCATAACAAGAACAGAAGACAGAAGTTGCTTAAGCCATATTTATATTATGAGAGAGAAATAGACCACAAAAATTATATATTTTTGTGACAACTTGGTTCTCACCCAAAAGAAGTTCACATTTGAGGATAGATGTCAGAACACATATATCTTTTACAAATAAAATAATAGTTGCATTAAAAGTTTTAATTCATTTTCATAAAACTTATTTTCTAGAACTAAATCTTTTAAGAAAACTTTTTTTTTTTTAATTTATTTCTAGGAGAGAGAGAGAGAGACAGCGTGAGCAGGGGAGGGTCAGAGAGAGAGGGAGACACAGACTCTGAAATAGGCTCCAGGCTCTGAGCTGGCTGTCAGCACAGAGCCCGACGCGGGGCTCGAACCCACGAACCGCGAGATCATGACCTAAGCGAAAGTCGGATGCTCAACCGACTAAGCCACCCAGGTGCCCCGAAAACTTTTTAAAGCACTAAATTGTGACAAAGGTGAAATATTTTCTGATATTAGATGATATGTACCTTTAAAAAGGAGAGAGATGTTTTCGATGATCTGAAGGGTATGTAGACTATGCCTAAGCACCTAATTCTTGAATGTTTTCCTATACTGTGTTTGAGTAACTTATGCGAACTCTGTTTACTGGTAAAAACTCAATTCGGAAAATGTGGAATAGCACAGAAAATTGGTTTATGTTTAAATATAAATGCACTCATGGTGAGAATATCCCTTTTTTTCATTATCTTAGAGTATTTTTCAGAAGCAAAACTTCACATTTTAGTATCCTCTGTTTACCAGTAGGTTAGTAACTCTGAAATGAAACACAGAATACAATGCACTCTCCTTCACTGAGGCTCCTCTGTTACTTAGAGCCATTTGTCAAGGGCATACACCCTTGCCTCAGCCAAACACCCGGTCTCTGCTTCTGGATCTGTGGAACAGGGTGAAGTGCATAGTGCAGTATATTGAAAAAGGTGCTTTTTTGTCCTGAGGTTGGTATATTCTTGTCAAATGACTTATTTTAAATTCTGCCCTTTGGTATTTGCTTGTACTTATGAAATCATGTTATATTGATCACAGGGTATAGGAGATACTGACTGTCATTTTAAAATTAAGAAGAACTTGGAAAATGCATCTGTAAGCCTGGAGTCTACGAAAAGCCCGGGGTTATTTGTTGGACTTCAGTCAGATGGACAGGCAAAACCAGCTGTTTTTACTAAGAATGGGAACGTTTTCTTCTATCCACAAGTCATCAAATGTATGTTGACTTTGAAATGCTTCTATTCTGGCTTGCTTTGTGATAGTTTTGTGTATGATAATTTCATCGCATTTTTACTAAGCAGATCTCTGCTATTAGCCTTTTAAAAAATTGTTGTTATTCCAGATGCAGTGAAAAAAATTATAAAGATTATTTATCCCAAATTTTTGCTATATTAAGCTCCTTCGTAGTTTTAAAATGTGTCTGTGCATTTGCATATATGTGTGTGTATGTGTGTGTGTATATTTTGTTATTTAATGATATCTCCATATAGACTGTGAGGGGATCGGGCTGTTAGAAATATTCTCAGCTTATTGCTATTAATTTTTAATGCTAACTATATAAAATGAGATAGAAAAGAGATCATTACAAATGGGATTTGAATTAAAAATAGGATTTGGAAAAAAAAGTATAAGGATAGGACAGAAATGTGAATGTTTTGAAACTGGCTTTTCTCCTAAGTTCAGATTCTCTAGCCAATTGAGGTGAGGATCTGAGAACTTTATTTAAACAATTTAAGCTTAGAATATATTTGCTGGAACACAAAGGCCAATGAGGTAACTCCATTGTGTTCTTAAATGATCTGCAAATTTAGTTCTCTATCTAATGTTTGCCTGATGTAGTCCCATGGATTTTGGCTTAATCTAGATGATTTTCTTAGTCAGTCTGACTCTTATTTAACTTCTCTTTGCTTATCAAAGTCTACATGTGTCTCTCCATATAAAATACATTATCATATATATATGATATGGTTATATGTATGTATATATATATATGCAATATCCTATTGAAGGTAGTTTAAATAAGAGCTTGACTTAACACGATAATGTATCTGGCCCTGTTCTTTGTGCTATGTGCCTCAGTTCCTCCTCAGCCTTTAATTGCCATATTTAAAATTCTGCAAACTGTTGGACTAGCACACCTTAACTTACTGCCATCCGTACCACCACTCCCTCCACCCTCTGTTTTTCCATGGACTGGCACAGAGTGGCACTCCTACTCAACAAAATGGGTGTGCCATCTGTCTCTGGCTCTCTGCAGGGAAACAGATGACTTGAGAGAAAAGCAGGAAGTTACAGGGTAGAGTAGAAGAAAAAGTAGTGAGAAATAGCTAGCAGGGGCCGCCAACCATGCTGGAAGAGCACAGGAGGAAGGGGGAATCTAAAGGAAGGGACAGTGAAGAAAAGACGAAAGAGCAGAGATATAAATAATTAGGAAAAAGATGAGTATGAGAAAAAAAATTGTGGCAGTACATAAGAGAAATAATAAAAGGTCATGTTTCTCAACCTGAGGTATTGGTAGCAACAGAAAAGAAGTCCTTCTTTTTTGTAGGATTACAATGTAGTTCTGTTACTGGTGCATGGATGATTTTTTCCCCTCTATTTACCAGCTGGATGCTCTCAGTGAAGCCGACTCACATTAGGACAGCTGTGTCTGTGTAACTGGGAAAACAGTAATACCTTCCCTATCTCCCCAGTAAAGCTGGTGAGGTCAAGCCAGAAAATGCATGTGAAAGTTCTTGTTTCAGGAATAATACCTAAACATTTATCGTCAGTTTTTTTATGCCACACACTGAGAAACATGGGTTATATCATTTAATCTCACTTTGGAAAACAGATATATTATTTCTTGTGGTCTGTTGAAACTTCACTTTTATATTTGATACTGTGTTTGAAAAAAGAATTGAATATCCCCAGTGATTGTAAATGAACTTGAAGAGTTTATAGCCCAACTAATTCCTTTGACGCTACACTGATTAACCTGGTTGATAGATATCTATAATCTGTTTATATCATTTCTTTTTCCTCTTTATTATTTTTATTATACAAATAGTGCGTGTAATTGTGGAAAATTTTGAAAATATGTAGAAATCTATCCAGAGATAAAGACTATTTACGTTTTGACATATATTTTTTCATGATTGTTTTTTTATGAGAGTGTGTGTTGTATATATTTATCTACTTTCTTCTCTAAGTATACTGAAAGTATATTTTTAGCAAGAAATAGGGTTTCTGTCATTCATATATAACAATTTTTTCTGCTTTTTTACTTAAAAATATGATTTTTATCAGTACTCATAGATTTATACCATATTTTCAAGTGATTTTTATTAATGCATTTAGTACAAATTATTTAACCAGTCCTTTGATGTTGGATATTTTATTGTTTAATTTTTTATTCTTATAAACATTGTTGGGATGATCATTCATGTACATACAAATTTTTTCACTGATCTAAAATTTTTTCTTAGCGTAAATTCCCTGAAGTGGAATTGTTCATTCAATTTCGGCAACAAATAGACTTCTTTTAAATCTGAATGTGCCCTGTGACTCTAGCAGTCTCAGAAATGCAAAGCGTGTTTTGGCTTCTAGTTAACCCTGTGGAGGATTGCATATGGGCTCCTATTTGCCTTGGGTATACAGAGAGGTTCCTCTTGCCCTAACTTTGGGCTTTCACTTATCCGTCTGAGATCTCACAGGTCATCCTTATTAGATGCAAATTCCTGTGACCAATAAGCTGTTCCTATCTGGGTTAACCCATGGGGAAAATCATGGAATTTTGTCTGTTAATTATATAATGGAAGTTCGAAGTGAATGCTAGACATTTATTACAAGTACCTCTTTCACTTAAAAACAATGAATGGAGGATTTTCAAACATACTGTAAAGTTATAGACTTCAGCTCTGTCAAGATTGCTACCCCTGATGGGCTTATTCCAAAGGAATCTAGACTTTCAAATTAAAAGGAACCTTAAATTCTTAGCCTCGTATCTTCTTGCTGATCATTTTCAACCTATAAAAGTGACTATAATACTACTTTGCATTGTTGGGATGTTTTAGCTCAGCACATTATGTGTGGCTCATTTTATATACATGTATATACCTGAGCTGAAGTCAGACGCTTCACCTACTGAGGCACCCAGGTGCTCCTATCTTAAGACAGTTTTGCGAAGAGCAGCAGAGTGTTTACTTAAAAATTATATATTCTAACTAGAATATATATATGTCACAGAATCTGGGATTCATATATCCCATATATCATATATATTATATATATATATGATAGATTGAGCCTGCTGTATACCAAGCACAACAACAAATATTTCCTTAAAACTATTGAGTCTTGATTGTATTTCAGTACAGATATAGAGCAGCCAGCTCCATACCTTTTTTTTTTTTTTTTAATATTAACTTTTCTTCATAGAAGGTAGAGTTAAATTTGTCAGGTACTCCTAGCAGTAAAGGTACTTGCATAGGGGAAGAGACCTTCCTGTGGGGAAGGTACCTGTTGACCCCATGTATGTACCCCTGAATGCACAGTCCTGGCCTCCTTGGAAGCACCTGTGCTTGACGGAGGTGTCTTTATATACTGGTTGGTCTGGCAGGGCTCGGGGTCACATGGAGGTCACTGCTCTGCCCTGTGACGGCAGTGTCGTTGACTGGGCTCACCCATCAAACAGCTGCAGCAGGATAGAGAGGGTCACGGGCTCTGAGACCACATTGTGGTTATTCACATCCTGCTGAGGCCTCTTGCTGGCCGTGAGCTCTCATAGCAGTCGTACCAAATGTCCATTCTCTGTAAAATGAAGGTGAGGAGCACCTTAACTCAGGGCCAGTGTGTGAGTTACACGAGTTAACATGCGTAGGATGTTTATGATAGTGCCTGGTACTCAGTAAGTGCTACGTAAGTGTTTGTGGTTATGATGATGATTATTTTTTTAGTGTTTATTTTATTTTTGAAGGACAGAGCGCAAGCCCGGGAGGGGCAGAGGGAGTGGGAGACACAGGATCCAAAGCAGGCTCCAGGCTCCCAGCTGTCAGCACAGAGCCCCCAAGTGGGGGTCCAACCCATGAACTGTGAGATCATGATCTGAGCTGAATTCGGCACTTAACCGACCAACACCCAGGTGCCCCTGTGGTTGTGATTGTTAAAGAAAGGAAGAGCTTCTCATGATGAATTTTTTTTCAGCAATATTAAGAGTTTTTCCTTAGGAACAGTTTAAAGTTCACAGAAAAGTTGAGGGGAAGGTATAGAGATTTTCCATCTACTTCCTGCCCACCACGTGCATAGCCTCCCCTGTCAACGTCCTCCACCAGATGGTATGTTTATTACAATTGATGAACCTACATCGACACATCATAATTATTTAGAGTTCATAGTTAACATTTTGGTTCACTCTTGGTATTGTACATTCTACTGGTTTGGACAAATGTATAATGGCGTATATCCATCAGTATAGTATCTAACGAATATTTTCAGTGACCTAGAAATCCTTACATTAATTGATTTTTGAATGTTAAACCAGTCCTGCATACCTGGGATAAATCCCACTTGGTCTTGTTATATTAATCTTTTTATAAATTGTTGGATTCAACTTGCTACTGTTTTGTTGAGGGTTTTTACATCTATGTTCATCAAAAGTATTGGGCTGTAGTTTTTTTCTTGTGATGTCTTTGTCTGTTTTTTGGTATTAGGGCAATCCTGACCCCATAAAACGAGTTAGGAAAGATTCCTTCTTTTTCTATCCACTGTAGGAGATTATAGAGAATTGGTATAATTTCTCCCTTAAATTTCTGATGTAAAATTCACCAGTGAACTTGTTTGGGCCAGGTATTTTCTGTTTTAGAAGACTATTAAATATTGATTCAGTCTCTTTAATAGATTTAAGACCATCCATTTTGTCTGTTTCTTATTGTGTGAATTTTGGCAAATTACCAGATTTCCAGGAATTAGTCTATTTCATCTAGGTCTCCACATTTGAGATCATGGAATTGGTGATAGTATTCCTTTATAATCTTTTTTTTTTTTTTTTTTTTTTTAATGCTTTATTTCTAGGAGAGAGAGAGAGACAGCGCGAGCAGGGGAGGGTCAGAGAGAGAGGGAGTCACAGACTGAAACAGGCTCCAGGCTCCGAGCTGGCAGTCAGCACAGAGCCCAACGCGGGGCTCGAACCCACGAACCGCGAGATCATGACCCAAGCGAAAGTCGGACGCTTAACCGACTAAGCCACCCAGGCGCCCCTCCTTTATAATCTTTTAATGTCCATAGAATCTGTCGTGATATCTTCTGTTTCATGTCTAATGTTAGTAATTTTTGTTCTTTCATCCTTTTTTTTTTCTTTGTCTGACAAGAAACTTATTAACTTTATTGATCATTTCAAAGAATCAGAGTTTAGTACATTGATTTTCTCTCTTGATTTCCTGTTTTCAGTTTCAGTGATCTGATTCATCATGGTCTATCTTTTATAACTTAAATAGAGTTGATGGATTCTTGGGGAGTTACCTTCTCATTCTCTCTTTTAATCGCTTAGGACAAATCACATAACTTCTCTGTAATCTGATTTCTTTGTCTACAGTTTGGTTTGAATTTGGTTTAATTAATAGTGCCTTGAGAATTTATAATAAAAAGTCACTGTTCCTACTACCATTTAGCTGAAATAGTTGGCTTGTGCCGCAAAACATGCATTCTCTTGATCATGAATTTACATTCACACTACTATGAACTCTATATGTGGGAGAAAGTGTGAAGAGATTTGATTTCATGTGCTTACATAGTTATTTATTGTACTGAGACCATAGAGAAGGTTCTCAATGGATTATTTGGAAGTTATTCATTCCCATTGTTCCAGATAATAAACCCACGCTTATAATTCCATATAATAACAGCACAATGTTCTTGGAGTTCCTTGAAGAATGTTGGATCAGTATAACTTGTGACTTTCCATTAACCAACTAACTACTTACTTACATTTATTTATTTATTTATTTATTTATATTTGAGAGAGAGTATGCCAGCGGCGGAGAGGGGCAGAGGGAGAGAGAGAATCCTAAGCAGACTCCATGCTCAGTGTGGAGCCTAATGCAGGGCTTGATCCCACAACCCTGGGGTCATGACCTGTGCTGAAATCAAGACTCAGATGCTCAACAGACTGAGCCACCCAGGCACCCCTCCATTACCTTAATACGCTTAGTTTAGACCATTTAGGTAACGGTGAAGTGGGTATTTTCCAGTTGTATAAGTATCATAAGGGAAACTTAAATTATGCCTAAAGTTTGCCTCCTCTTACTTAAAGTCTGGTTTAATGGTATTAGCCACCTTCTGTATTCAAACCATGAGGCTTGAGTATAGATAACTTGAAAAAAAAGCAGGACTGAAGATGTGGTTCTGATGGTAAATTATTATTATAATATGAGGAATTTCTTTCAGGTGAAGTCTTACGGAAGTTTTTACTAGAGTATGTTTGGAAAATTCATTTTCATACTAGTCTGCTAAGATCATTCAAGTCTCAAAATACAAATGAAATCCTGTCATATATCTGATTCTAAAATTCTGAATATGTACATTATGATCTTATGTAGAAGAATATGGCAAAAATGTGTTTCAGATAATAAAACAAATTTTATAGACTTAAATATATATCCTATAACAGCACAACACATTGCTATTGTGTTTTAGTTTATATTGCCTTTTTTGCTTTATTTATTTATTTAAAACAAATTTTAAGATTTATTTATTTTTGAGAGAGAGCATGAGCTGGGGAAGGGCAGAGAGGGAGACACAGAGTTGGAAGCAGGCCCCAGGCTCTGAGCTGTCAGCACAGAGCCCGAAACGGGGCACGGATTCATGAACCATGACCTGAGCTGAAGTAGGACATTTAACCAACCACGGCATTCAAGCACCCCTGTTTTGCCTTTTTAAAATAGCTGGTATTCAAGAAACCAAAATTTTTACTACTTCACTTTTTGTAGTTAGAGCCTTTCTGTCTGGCTGATCGTGATCCTATCAACCCGTTGGATATACTGAGATGCTATCTGAAGTAAACAAATCAATCATTCAATCCCAGCTATCAATAATACATACCTTCTGATATGATTTCCAGCTAGACAATACTGTTTCCTTCACCTTCATCCCAGGGTTTATTTTATGTTGTATTTGATAAATTTTCATATTCCTTTTTAAATTGTGAACGTGAGACCAAGAGAGCATACCAGTAAGAATGCAGTTCAGAGTAGGCTGTGAATCCACTGGATGGCTGTTGGGTACCTGAATTTTGAAACTCCAGCTGTGACCCACATGGCCCAAAGGCAAGGTGGGCAGTGTGCTGTACAGAAGGACAGGGACATCCTAGATGACCTTTCCAGCTCCTGAATTTCCTACTATTAAGACAACTATTGTGGTATAAAAATATTGACACTCATTCTGAGGATGAGGTAGAGTCTTGAAAAGCCAGTGTGGGAGAATAGAGAGATAAGTGCTTATTCCCATTTCAGTGTCTGCTTAGGCTCACTGTTGTACAGCCCATGCCATGCTGGGCACCTGCACATGTGATGTATGTTACAGCCCTCATCAGTATATAGCAGAGGTCCTTGTTCCTGTGTTCTCCCTCTGGGCTGTAACCTCATCAAGGTCAAAACTGTGTTATGCATTGATTTATTCTTATGCTTATGGCAGTGACTGGGAGAGAATTTATTTTCTCTTTGTAAATCCTGGATTTCTACATTATTTGGAAATAATCCCCTAATGGTGGATCCCTTAATGGACCATAAGAAAATGGATGCTAAATTATATTTAGGGATCTTTTTTATTTTTTTCTTCTTTAATTTAAGTGTACATTTACCCTTAGTGGACATATTTCTGGTAATTTCTGATCTTTTTAATATTTTAAAGTTCCTTTATTAGCATCAATGTCCAGTGTCTAAGCATCACATTGTAAATAAACCATATGGAAAAACTTATGTTTTGCAGAGTTTGGTGTTTAAAAGATTATTATTGTCTGAAATTATATCGTATGATCTCAAATAATTAGAAGGATATATATGACAATATGATCATGGGCATTTCTCCAGATACCAGTGTTGTATACTCAGCGCCATAAGTCCCTATGATGAAGCGTTGCTGATTTCTGTTAACCATACTTATGAGAGTGTTATGCCTTCTTATGCTAACATGTATTTTATGGGTCATCTTAAATTGTTGGCTGCAACTGTAGTATTAAGAAGTAGCTGCTTTTATTTATTAATGTGTAGAATCCGACATCGATATAATTTCTTGTTGCTGATGAGGTCCCTAACTATGGCTGATGCCTAAGAATGCAACACAAACAACTCAAACTTGGAAATCCTAAACACAAATAGCACTTATGAGCATATGCTATAAAATTGGAGTTATTATTCAGGTAGGCTGGAGATATCTATTCCTGAACAAAACACCAGAATACTTGCTTCTAAATAAAAGGCAGAAAAATAGCTAATGTTTTCTTCATTTATATGTGTGTGTGGGAGCATGTGCCCACACACACACACACACACACACACACACACACATTTCTCTGATTTTCATATTTTACTAAGGTAACATGAAGTATTATTTGAGTGATGTTTTAGTCAGTTTCCCCTTCTGAGGAAGGCAAAGTACCAAATTATCAAAGGAGTTTCTGTTTAGAATCTGTAAGAAAAACATCATGAATAAGTTATTTGATTCATACTGTGGTGTTAAATTATTGCTTGGATTTACAAAGCAGTGAATAAATTTTATAGGAATACCATTTATGCACAGCCTGCCGCTAAGAATAAAAAGTCATTTTCTGGTAACCGTGTAATGCAGAGTGAAAGGATTTGACTAGGCATTGAAATGCAGACAATAGCAAAACTTAAACTTGCATAGCTGAACATATGGTGGGTTTTCTGAGGAAAAAAACAAGTGATTTTGAGAGGATGGCATCTTTTAAAAATCTTAATTTCAGTTGGCAGAGAAAACCCAATGGGTATGTCAGCAACACCCAGCCAAGAGGAGGAAAAGATCCATGAGTCAAAAAATCAGCAGAAAACACCAGCAGAATCCGAGGCCAAGTGTTCCTTACCTTCTTCAGCTGCAAGTAAGCAACAGCTTCCCCCCTCCCCCCCCTTTTTTTTTTTTTTTTTTTTTTTGGTTTGTTTGTCTGCACTGCTTCTTTCTGGCCACCTCAGGAAGAACACCAAATTATTTCTAAAACATAGGTTACAATATTGCACGTGAACTTGCTCTTAAAGTGTTATCTGCTTCTTTTTATGCTTTGGTTTTATATTGCAAAGAATAGATACATATGAAAATGTGTGTATCCCTTTATCTTGAATTTAATGTTCATCCAGAGCAATGACTTTGTAAGAAGAAATTGTTAAATGATGACATAGTATTGGGCTATCACAGACCAAATATTTTATGAATATATTTTATGAGTAACAGCAAATGCTCACCAAAGTCTAAGTCACAACAAAACTCATCTCTTCTGTTTCTCTGATATAGAAACTGAGGCATGAATAAAGTACTGTAGGCCTCAGAGTTCTCAGAGTTTTGAATTTCTAGTTTCTGTCTCTGATCATTTTCTTGTTCTTAGATGTATTGCTTTCTCTCTGACAGGGAAGTATAATGAATGATATCTGACAAATTCTGTGCATCAGAAACTAGTAATCTTTGGGTAAAATGAAATACTGTACTGCTGTCTCTGGCCTTTTTTTTTTTTAATCCCATCTTGAGGGTCAGATAAATTATAATGTTGCCTTTTAAAAACTGCTTTTTGAAAATTAGTAATTGGGTGTGCTCTCTTTTCTTTCAGATAGTACCAGAAAATAGATGTCTGTTGCTGACAGCCTTATGGTACTATCACATCAACCAGAGGGAAGAGAAATTAGCCTTTTGATTCTTGCTGCATTGGAGCAGGCCCAGTTTTATATTTCTGTGTCGTATCTTGAATCCGTGGAACAGTGTGACAGATCTCACGCTACATGAAAAACATGTGCTTAGTTAAAATTTCTCATAGAAGGAAAACTCAGTCTTGTGTCAGGAAGCAATGCACCTAAGTCTGGGATGGCCACCTGAAGTAAAATTTGACTTGGCTGAAAATATCATACTAGCTGAAATCTCTAGAAATAGATACATTTTTTAGGAGTAACAAAATACTGACGAGGAAAGCATCTATATATCTTATAAATATTTGCCTGTTCTGGTAAAAACATCTCAAAAATATTACCATTGTTAAATGTTTTTAACTTTAAGGTGTACCATATGTTGATTTAATATTCCTATATACTGCACTGTGCAATATGTATGTATGTAATATATGCCATATGCAATAGTGCACCCTATCACATCACATAATTATATTTCTTTTTTGTAATGGGAATAATTGAGGTCTTGTCTTTTAGTAAGTTTAGTGCTTACAACACAAAATTGTCACCTATAATTACTATGTATTAGATCTTTAGGGCTTAGTTACATACTAGTTGCAAATTTGTATCCTTCAACATTTCTTCTGTTCCCACCCCTAAACTCCAAGCCTTTGATAACCATCATTTTACTTTCTGTTCTTATAAGTTTAGCTTTTTTTTAGCTTCCACATTATAAATGATCTCATAAAGTATTTGTCTTCGTCTGACTTATCTCACTTAGCATAATTTTCTCAAGGTCCATCCATGTTGTTGCAAATGGAAGGATTTCCATCTTATGGCTTTCACATCTTCCGTATCCATTGACATGTTGATGGGCACTTAGATTGTCCCTGTATCTTGGGTACTGTGAATAATGCTGCAGTAAACATGGAAGTACACGTATGTCTTCAATATCCCATTTTCATTTCCTTTGGATACATCCTCAGAAGTATAGCTGCTGGATCATATGGTAGTTCTATTTTAATTTTTTTGAGGAATCTTCATGCTATTTGCCATTGTGGTGCTACCAGTTTAAACACCAGCAGTGCCGAAGAGCTCCCTTTTCTCTGTATCCTCATCAGCACTTAATCCCTCTTATCTTCTTGATGATAGCCATTCTTACTCCCTATGAGGTGGTACCTCATTGGTCTTGATTTGAATTTTCCTGATGATTAGTGATATTGAGCATCTTTTCATATACCTCTTAACCATTTGAATATTTTTTTGAAGAATGTCTATTTATTCTTTTGTCCATTTTGAATTAGACTGTTTTTCCATTATTGAGTTGTATCAGTTCTATGTATATGTTGGATATTATCCCCTTATATGATATCATTGTTAAATTTAAAAGATTGGAAGGTGTAAGTTTTAGAATGAAGCTAGAAAGACTAATTTCCAAAATGATGAAATCAGGCCTCATGATAAATACAAACTTTTTCAACTCATTGTTTCATTTAATGAATTATCAGATAGGAATTTTATGCTTACCAAATGTCAGATGTAAGGAAATACAATGATAGACAAAACAGACTCAGTCTCTGACTTCTTGAAGTTTACACTTTTGTTGAGTCAAACAAAAATTTAACAATCACACAAAAATATACAGTTAAAAACTGATACATGAGATGTGGGAAACATTCAGGGCATGAGTTCAAGCCCCTCATCGGGCTCTATGCTGACAGCTCAGAACCTGGGACCTGCTTCAGATCCTGTGTTTCCCTCTCTCTCGGCTCCTCCCTTGCTCAACCTCTGTCTTTCTCTCTCAAAAATAAATAAAGATTTTTTAAAAAATTTAAAAAGAATGAGGATTTGAAGGGACTTTTGACCTGACAAAAATAACATAGAAGTTCACATGAAGAATGCAGAAATAAGCCATACTTTTAACAAATCCTAATCAGTTGAAATTACCTCTCTATGTTGAACAGAAAACCTACTCCTTATAAATTCTTTTGGTGCATAAAAAGCCAACATCCTGTCCTATAAAATAAATCATGATGTTCTTACTTAGTATATTCTCATTTCTTCTTAGTATATACTACGTGTGTGTGTGTGTGTGTGTATACACACTAAAGAGTGGATTTTTAGTTTCTTTTTAGTATATTCTCTTCTATTTGAAATATGTATTTTTAATAGTTCCTCCTAATATATGTTTTCTAATTCATTACCTTTATGAGTATTTATTTTAAAGTGTGTTTCTCCATATAGGAACCTGTCTTTTCATATAATCAGAATGGTTAGGATAATGGTATTCATTTAATGTGAACCTCATACATCTGTTAATATGGTCTTAGCTTGAAGTACATGTTGTAGGCATGGTTATTGGATTCTTGTTATATATTAAGATCATTAGGATATTGTATTCATATCCTTTCACTAAAAAATATATAACTGACTTTTGAACCAAAATGTGGACCTTTACCTTGATATCAGATTTTATTTTTTTTGGTATCAGTCCAACATTCTAACTTGTTGAGATAGTTTTGATTATTTGATATTTATTGTTTTCTGTTAGCTCTCCCTACCAACTTTATGATTTCTATGCTTTATATAAATGCCTTAAGTCAAGAAAATGATAAATCTGTGAATAGAACAAGACGATTCATGTTAATTTTGTGGAAGTAGATATTTTTATATTGTAAGATACCTATGGAGAGACTGCTTTAGTTTATTTTTTCCAGATAATTTTGTGGTTAAATAACCATTTTTCTGATACTCTGTATCAAATATTAATGGGTACTTGTTTTTAATTTCTGCGTTACATTTTAATATATAAATATTTTTTCAATGTTTATGTATTTATTTTGAGAGAGAGAGGGAGTGAGTGTGTGCACACATGTGGGGGAAAGGCAGAGAGAGAGAGGGAGAAAGAGAATCCCAAGCAGACTCTGCACTGTCAGCATAGAGCCTGAGGTGGGGCTCAGTCCCATGAACTGTGAGATCATGACCTGAGCCAAAATCAAGAGTCGGACAATTAAAGGACTGAGCCATCTAGGTACCCCTACATTTTACTGTTGATTTAAATCAGCTTTTTTCAAACACTGTCTTGAAAAAGTACACAAAAGTTTACACAGTTTGTCTTTTTATGTCCATACTCTGAGGTGATTCATGGTTTTAGTGGATCTTAACTTAAAATTTTTTTTCTTAATGTTTATTTTTGAGAGAGACAGAGCATAAGTGTGGGAGGGGCAGAGATAGAGGGAGACACAGATTCTGAAGCAGGTTCCAGGCTCTGAGCTGTCAGCACAGAGTCCGACGCTGGGGCTCAAACCCACGAACTATGAGATCATGACCTGAGCTGAACTTGGACGCTCAACCAGCTGAGCCACCCAGGTGCCTCAAGTGGACCTTAACTTTGACCAATCTATGAACTATTAGAATCAACTAATTTGTTATTTTATTTCTGTAATTTTTTTCTTTTCTCTAGAGCTTTAAGAGACCAGCATGGCAGCTTAGGGTGTTTTTTTTTTCCCCTTTGGGCCGAGTCAACCTGAGTGGTACTTAATTAAAGTGTTCTATTACCCCTATGAAGGACATTTTTAGTCATTTGAATACATTTTAGGCACTGTAGATTATATTCAGGGAGACCCTGAAAGAGTCTGTCAATTAATCCCTAGTCCCCAACAAATATTCTTCCAGCTTAGAATATTTTCAACCTCTAGTCAACAATAACAAATGCTTTTATGGTTCTCAAATGGATACATTTATGAGTCTGAGACTAATGGACTTTGGTTTATTTCCAAAAGATCAGGGCATTAGATGGAATTCATATTTAGTTGATAGCACAAACTTTGATACATTATTCTATATTATAGACTATACCATATTAAGTCATCAGCTTTTGTAACACAAATGCGTGCCAATGATGTGCTATGTTTGTGCAAATGTGTTATGTTTGTGAAAATGTTACAGAGTGAAGAAGAGGTTTTAGAGAACAGTACTATGTTTTCAGATTGAAGCAGACCAGCTACACACATGTGCGCGCACACACACATGTGCATGAATGTATATGTACTTGCATAGGAACACCCAAAAAACTAAAACCAAGTGGAGGTGGTCTATTGACCCTGTTCCAGGCTTTGCTGTTCATTATTCAGTGTTCAGTGTTTGCTCACTGGCCTTCCTGCCTCTGTCCTCCCTGCTACACGGAGCTCAGCCTGTTTCACACTAATCTTTCTATCTTTTATTAATAACTCTTTTGGTAACATTTATTTATTGTTGAGAGACTGAGAGAGACAGATCATGAACAGGGGAGGGACAGAGAGAGAGGAAGACACAGAATCCAAAGCAGGCTCCAGGCTCTGAGCTGTCAGCACAGAGCCCTATATAGGGCTTAAACCTATGGATCATGAGATCATGACCTGAGCTGAAATTGGACACTTAACCAGCTGAGCCACCCAGGTGCCCCACTAATCTTTTCTTTTCTTTTTTTTTTAATGTTTATTTATTTTTATAGAGAAATTGAGAGAGACAGAGAGTGTGTAAGGTGGAGGGCAGAGGGAGAGAATGAGAGAGAGAATCCCAAGCAGGTTCCACATTCTCAGCCCAGAGCCCCATGCGGGGCTTGATGTCATGAACCATGAGATCATGACCTGGGGCAAAATCAGGATTCAGATGCTTAACCAACTGACTCACCCAGGCGCCCCCACATTGATCTTTCTAACTCTCAGATCATATCCCTAGCACACTTCGGAATCTTGACTGGCTCCCTGTCTGCACAAGGGTGTGCCAGCTCCGTTCCAAGTTGCCCAGTGCCTTTCATGATCTCACTTTTCCTCCTTTTCTCCCATAATATCTCATGTGACACCATGTTTAACCACTTTTCACCATGTGCAGCTCTTCATTATGCCTGCCAGTTCAAGCCTTTGTACATACTGGGCATGCTCTTCCCTCTATTTGGAAGGTACTTCCCTTTCTCTCTCTACAGAATTCTGATTCACCCTTGTATCTTTCTCCATGAAGCTCTTGCTGCCCAGCCCTCTACAGTTAATCACTCCTTATTCTGCTATATCTAAACTTCGTAGTAGTTCTTTTATTGTCTGTGAATGTGTCTGCATGTTTGAAATCCAAATATTTATATGTCTGTCTTCCCTACCAGGTAGTGTGTATCTTTGAGGTGAGAGAGACTCTCATTTATTTCATTTATCTTTCAAACTCTTAATCTGTGCCATTTTTAGAGAGCAATGAATCTAACACAGTGCCCAGCAAATAATAGGAACCAAATAAAATGTTCTTGAATTAAGTAAAAAATGATCCTTTTAGATGACTCAGATATTCATAAAATACTGAGTAAAAGGTTAGCATCCTAAACAGTTTATCCTACTAACCTAGAGCACGGAGTACTCTCTGGCACTCATGATGTGCTATGGAGTTTTTATCCGTAGAAATCTGATTGCCCTTTTGTGTAGGGTCTGAAAATATTCCAGTGTGTTTGTGAGGTTCTTGATCATGCTCGACCAGAAACATCAGGCAAGGCAGTTAGGTGTTCACACATGATATTTACATTTTGAAAATTAGATTGTGTCATAAAATTTTGTTGGACCAATTTTTGTGCTCATTTCCAGGTCAGCTACCTTTGATACTACATCCAGCCTGGCATGGGATTCAAACCTAATTTGCCAGTTCTGTTTTGTTACTGCCTATATAAATCTGAGCCAAATACTTAACCTTTGAGTCCCAAGTTTGTCCACTTGTCTCATAGGGGACAGTAACTCATGGAACTAGCATGAGGTTTGAGTAAGGTTGACGTGCTAATAAACGTTAAGTTTTTAGGACCATGTTAGTACAGAATAAAATGTCTTGGTGACCTGTGTTTAGGTACACCCATTGAGCTTGGAGTACAGAGGCTTTGGAGGGAGACATTCCATCATTTACTTATTACATGATTGGGGCCTCTACCCCTCTTTTCCTCATCTTAAAATGTGTATCATAATTTGACTTTCCTCATGGAGTGTGAAACGAATATGAAGCCGCCAACACAGAGCCTAGCTTATTGTAGGAGCTTGATAAATGCTAATTATTATTACGATTGAAGGAGAAATGCCTGCCGTTACAATGACAGAAATTACCCAGGAGAGTAAAGAGGTGGCAGCTTTAGAAAATGAAGGCCAGGGGTGTCTGGGTGGCTTAGTCGGTTAAGGGTCCGACTTTCACTTAGGTCATGATCTCGCGGTTCGTGGGTTCAGGCCCCGCGTCGGGCTCTGTGCTGACTGCCAGCTCAGAGCCTGGAGCCTGTTTCAGTCTGTGACTCCCTCTCTCTCTGACCCTCCCCTGCTCACGCTGTCTCTCTCTCTCTCTCCTAGAAATAAATAAAAACATTAAAAAAATTAAAAAAAAATGAAGGCCAGTCCTTTCTTAGCATGAACAGTTTTTTTGTATAGTTGTTATTTTAACATCTGTTTGTCACAGAAGGAAATACAGTAGCCCCTCCTTATCTACAGGCGGTATGTCCCAGCGCTGCTGGAAACCGTGGGTTGTACCCAACCCTTTACATGCGATTTTTGTCTATACGTAATACCTACAATGATGAAGTTTAATTTATAAATTAGGTACAGTAGGATAGTAACAATAATTATAAAGCAGAATAATTATAAAAATATAGTATAGTTAATAACGTTATGTGAATGTCATCTCTCTCAAAATATCTTCTTGCACCGTACTCCCCTTCTCCTTGTGATGATGATGTGAGGTGATGAGATGAAGTGAGGGAGTGACACAGACTGTGACCTAGCATTAGGCTACTGGTGACCATATGACCAGACATCCGCTTCCCAACCTTCATGAAACCACGAGAAGACAAAACTACAGGTAATGAGGACTACCCGAGTGGCTTGCTGGGTTTGTGGTCATCGTTGTTGTTGGTTGTTGAGATCCTGGGTGCTGCCTAGGGATGCCTGTAGCTTCAAACCACAGAATTAAAGATAGGAGGAGTCAAGGAAGTCGTGGCTTCAAGCAACTTTTCACAGCTTGTCATGAGAAGAAAATTGATCTCATTACCTAAGTCTGTGGTATTTCCACATGGACATTTCAGTTAAGAATTAATGTGCTATTGTTGGGGGCAGGCCAGCCAACAGTTCAGAGAAGCGTGGGAGATGGTGTCAGCGCTGCACACCCCAGTGTCTCCTTAGACGAGGCAACAGGCTGAAGAGACAATGATAGTAGTTGGGGACTTCATTTCCTAGCATCTCTTGTGAACACGGAGTGGCCATCTGGGAACCGCTGGCTGACGGGCGCCTGGTGAAACACTGCTGCTGTGAAGCCCATCCTCACAGACTAACCTGTGCTACACACCTCAGAAACATCTGCATGTGTGAACATTCTGCCTTTAGCTTTAAATCCTTTCATGGCCTTCTCTAGTAGGGTATTTAAAAAAATATTTTAAACGTTTATTTAGTTTTGAGAGACAGAGATAGAGCAGGAGTGGGAAATGGGCAGAGAGAGAGGAAGACATGGAATCCGAAGCAGGCTCTAGGCTCCGAGCTGTCAGCACAGAGCCCGACGTGGGCCTCGAACCCACGAACTGCGAGATCATGACCTGAGCCAAAGTTAGATGCTTAGCCCATTGAGCCACCCAGGCGCCCCAGGGTATTTTTTTTTTTTCTAGAAATATTTCAGAAAAATTTTCTCTCACCTCACTTGGCCATTTTTACATCTGATCTGAAAACATGTTTTAATTCCACTTCTTGTGTTACTTTACATTGTAGTAGTTCAGTCTAAAAATCCCTAAGCCAGGCAGGCAGCTTTATGACAAATCTGTGGAGACAGAGCGGCAAATTCTGGCATGCATCCGCGTTAAGTGTTGAGGACAAGTGAAAGATGGCCGGGTGTGTTGGATGTTTCTTGTTCTCATTCAGTCTACGTCAGTAGTTCAGTTTCAGTTGACCAGAGCCTTGGCTGTGAGGAGATAAGCACAAATCTACTCCCTGGAGTTGTAGCAGCTCAGTGCTTCCCCAGCCTGCCCTCCCCTGTGCTGTTTTTGATGTCCTTGGACTTCAGTTGACAAAGGATCCTGTCAGCCTGATGTTGCGTCTGATCTGCCACTAATGCCTTTTTTCCCCCATAGAAGAAATCAGACCTTCCCGAAGCAGTAAGACTCTTCTCTCAGAAGATGGATGGAAGGTGTTAGTGCTGACGAGAAATACAGGGACTGAAGCCAATGTCACACTCTGGGTGTGTGGAGATGAAGGAGCCACTGGACCAGTAAGTCTTTGCAAGGTCAGCCCAGAGCTGCTTTTCCTTCCGGAACAGGAGGATGAGTTTCAGGTAAACAATATTGGTAGTGATATTGTTTTCTGAGCATCCTGAATTTATTTCTGTAATACAGAAGGGTGTGATTGTGTGTGTGTGTGTGTGTGTGTGTGTGTGTGTGTGTGGCGGGGGGGGGGGTTGGGTGTGTCCTGTATAAAATCTCTGGTCTGTGAAACTCCCCACAAGTTATCCTAATGCCTATTGTAATCGTCAGAGGAAACATTTTTTCCTTACATATCTTACATAAGCAAAGAAAGTTGTAGAAGAAAATTGGTTTCTTTCCTTTTTTAAAAATTGGTTTCTCTAAAGACAGTTAGTTTTAGGCCATTGCTTTGAAACTGGCCCACAAACCATCAGCCTCAACTCAAATTATAACCAGATTACAAGCCACTTAGAAATTCTTCTGGTAACGAGAACACTTTTTTTGGGCACGCTTGCATATACTCTGAGATGTTCAGCTGAGCAGTATGGACCTGAGACCATTTTCTTGGCATCTTCAGAACCCATATTTTGAAGGTCTGCCCATGCCCACTGGAGTGTCTCTCTTAGCATCAGGGAACACTGGGCTGCATTGTTTGGAGTGTCACGGGTTGCCTCTCCTAGTTCCTCGGGCCTTTGGACAAACTTCAATTAGGACAATTACATCCCACTTCACTAATTCACCCCCAGCCCCAGAGTGCAGTTCAACCGCAGTGATTCTCCTCGGAGAATATTCCTTTTGTATCCTGGGTAGAGAACAGAGAACCATCAAGGCCAACTCATGTCACAAGGAAGACAAGGCTGTTTGAGGCTGTAGCACCTAGAGATCATGCCAAAATGGCCTCTGTGTCTTCAGACCCGAGACTGTCATGACATGTCTACTTTTACAGTCATTAGGGTTTTGGTGAAGAAAAGCATCACGCAGTCATGAAAGAACACACAGTCTCACTGCACAGACAGCCATACCTTATGCAACACATGCATTTCAAACGATGATTTGAAGATGATTGTTTAGAACCCAGAAGGCTAGATCCCTAGGCCACCCACCGCCCCCCCCCAAGTCTAGTATCACTCATAATATACCTGTGGTGTACGTATTTATGTGCTGGTAAATCCTGTGATTGTTTTTCTGGAAAGAATTTCCCAGACTCCAATTTTAGAATGGATAGTGCAGATTTTCAGTCTTGATTGCACAGTGGAATCGCAAGGGAGCTTTAGAAACTACTGATGCCTGACTCCACCCCCAGGGATTGCAGTTCATTTTGTTTCGGGGAACAGCCTGAGCACTGAAGCCTCAGAAGCTCCCCAAGCGACCCTAACGTGCGACCAAGGATGAGAAGCCCAGTCATAGCACTAGACTGATCTGGTGAGGGGATTAGGTCACGGTGTGACCTTGACTATGTCATTATTACTTTCTCCAGGCCAGCTTTATTTTTACATACAGAATGGAGACCATGATACCTGTTTTTTTCCCCCAAATTTCAGAGTGGATTGAAATGTATAAGGGAAAGAGAAAATATATATACATTAAAAAAATTCCATTGACATATAAGGAATGTGGTAAATTGGTTAAGAACAGAGGTGTGGGAGTCAAGGAAACCGGGTTCAAAGCCATATTGTCCACTCATTAGTTCTGTGACCTGGAACAGATTGCTTATCCTCATTAATCTTCAGTTTCCTTCTTAGTAAAGAGCGGGAGGGAGGTATTATTATTATTAGTCTTATTGACTAATTTAAAAGGCTTGTTGTAAAATAATGTCCTGTCTACTGACAGGAAGTGCTCTACTAATTCTTTAGGTATTGCAGCGACCTGGTCCCTGGCCTCAGCATGGTTTCTTCTAGCTTGTCTTTACTGTGAAGTGAGGGCAGGGACTTACCCAGCCCCAAGCTACTATGTCCGTGGCAGAGACTCAGGGATGGGTCTGAAAGCTCCCTAGGACTCCAAAGCCTTGTAGACCCCCGCCAGCAGCATGGCCATCACCCGGAAGCTCGTTAGACATGCAGAATCTCGGGCCCCACACCACACCTACTGAATCCAAACCCATATTTTAACAGGATCCCCAGCTAATTTGTTTACACTACTGTTTGAGAAGCACTGGTCTAGGGCTTAAGGAGCAAGAGGGACTCGTGGTAGTCCGAAAACCTCAAATTAGGACTAGCCAGCTCATTCCTATTTGTTTTTGCTTTTGTGGGCATTGACTCCCTTGCTCTTCTTTAGTGACATCATCTGCAACCTCTGAATTCGTCTTTTATTCTCTTTTCCTTCCTTCCAATTCCAGAGTGAACACATAGCCTTTTATTTATTTGTTTGTTTGTCTGTTTATTTTGAGAACAGTGTGGCATTTCTGATCAAACAGACTTGGGTCTGAGTTTTTCTTTTGGACCCGTGTATACAGCTGTGCATCTTTAGGCACATTACTTTGCCTCTTTGAGTCTTTAAAGAGCCTTACCCTTCACACAGCTGTGTACACGTGGGAAGAGACCGTACATACTGAGCACTTGCCCCCTGGCTGGCACATAGCCAAGGTCATTGCATGTCAGTTACATTGTCCGGAAGTAACAGGAAGACAGTCACGAAATCGCATAAGCTATATCCTAACCCTTCAGTTAGTCCCTTAGGTTTTCATTTAGAATTTATGGAAGGAGAAGGTTTACCCTTATGTGCTAATAGATTCCAGGGACAACAAAAGTTCATTTACTGGCCAGCTTAACTTTCAGAGAGAAACTAGGCGGACAGTTCGGGATAACTTCTTACTTCCTCCGGTGGGAAGAGCTAGCTTCTGCGTTCTGCCCCCAAGACCAGCTCTGGGACTGAGAGAGTGGGGGGTTAACAGCCTCTTTTCCTCCCTCCCAGTCAATGTCATCATAGTCCTTCTGTGGTGTAACTGCCCCAGGGCTGGTCTAGCTTATGGGGGAAAGTGGTGGTGGTGGACCCTTAAAAGAGAATTTTGAAGTGTGGGAAATGGGTTTGAAAGAGGAACTCTGATGGCTTCTGGGTCACTTGACTGTCCCAGCTCTTTTGGGGTCTAGTTCATAGGTAGGCAATGATGTAAGTCAAATAAAACATGCAACTGCCTGCTTACATTCATATCTCTAGTTTGTGGAGGTAGATGAGCCCCTGTAGTAGAAATAATGGTAATGGATATTATTTAAGCTATTAAATAGTAAGGTGGTATATTGCTTTTTTTTAATCCTCACAGTTAAGTGTCCTGGACATATGCTGTTGTGCTGAAAATGTCTGCTTATAAATCTGTTTCTCTTACTAGACTATAAATTTCTCAAAGTTAGGAACTATGCCATCATTTTAACCTTTGTATACCTATAGACTTTAACAATGCTTATATTATTCTGTTAAATACACATTTATTTAATTAAATTGAAAATTGTATGCAATAGACATGTCTGTCCAACAGATAAAGAAATTGAGATCCAGAGATATACAATACCATATTTTGTTCAGGTTAAAATAGCCAGGATACCCGTTGAACTCAAAATGATTCCAAAGATGGTTCTCTACAATGCTACCTGGATTAATAAATACTCTTGAGCCATGTTAAAAAATAACCAAGTATACTTACTTTGTGGGCAGTTTTGTTTCTTATCTTTAAACTTTGAACATCTATGTCTTAGCTTGCAAGTCAAACAAGAGAGGATTTTCAGAGTAAAAGCAAGTTCTAGACTCCCTGGTACTTTTCCTTGAGTGTATAGAAAGAGCTATATTTAGCTTTGATGAAAATTGCTTTTTTCTCTCTCTTTAAAATAAGAGCTCATCTTTGGGCTCAGCTCAGAAGATGCTGGCTTCCAGTGAGAAGCGTGTGGTGATCAGACAGCTGAGCACATGTATACTGTTTATCTTATTCTTTCATCTGACTCCTTCCCCATATTTTTAGTCAAGTCTTGTGATGTTTCTGCTTCCTATTCTGTCTGTGGAGTCCACCAGTGGCTTCTTGAGAAGACTTCATTGCTAGACTCTGAGGGGGTCCCTGAGAGCTTTCCAGTCATTAGGAAGAAAAACAAAATGCATTTAGTAAGAGGAAGAAAACAAAAAAAAAATTGTAATGTGCTTCATTTGAATATTCTGCTCATTGTTTCTTCTTTGCATTTCATTCAGGTTCAAATAAGCAGCACCTGAAAGATACAGATCAGGCGAGGATATGGTGGGACTAGTAAGGAGCCCGAGTGGAGCTTACAGAGGGTAATGGTTTTTATTTTGTGCTTAATATTTACTCCATTATGAAGAGAAGGAAGCGGACTTTTTAAAACAATGAGAAAGATAACATATTTTCCTAATTGTGAATAATGTGAACAATATTTTTTTTGCTTATAACATTCTAAACCAAACAGGACTCATCTTCATGAGAGTTTTAAAAATAGTATTTTTAGAATTATATTTACAAAGGCAGTCTGTGTTCATGGAAAGTCTGAAGAATACAGCAGTGTATAAAAAAAAATGATTCGTTTCTCATTGATCATTAGCTGACCACTGGGTTTGTTTATTTTCTTCCAGTATTTTCTATGAATCACTCTCTTGAACTCACTTTCTCTCCACATACATATACACATGTGTTTATATATAAATGTATATATTACATGCTTATACATATAAATGTGTGAATATTATACACACACGCACGCATACTCACACATTTATATACATTTTGCCCCTTTAATGAAATTGAATCATGCTGTGTATGCACTTTGGGATCCTGCCTTTTCTTTATTTTTTATTTTTTATTTAATCATGAAAATAATGACAGCAATAATAATATTGTCTATGAATCTCTGCTTTCTAGCTTTAAATACTATGTGTTCACTGATTAATTTCTAGTACACGATATATGATCTTAACATGTTTGAGGTTTAAAATTTTTAATAAGTTTGTTAGAATCTACCAAGTCTATCATTTTTTCCATTTAAAATGTTTCTTGGGGTGCCTGGGTGACTCAGTCGGTTAAACATCAGATTCTTGAGTTTGATTCAGGTAATGGTCTCATGGTTTGTGGGATCGAGTCCTGTGTAGGGTCCCTTGCCGACAGCAGGGAGCCTGCTTGAGATTCTCTCTCCTTCTCTGTCCCCCTCCCTTGCCCACTCCCTCTCTCTCTCTCTCTCTCTCTCAAAATAAAGTTTAAAAAAATGTTTCTTACTCTTCTCTGTGATTTCTATTATGTATCCTTGATTGTATTATGAAAGTAAATGAGAAAATGTTACATTTGCTGAAATGTTTATCGCAGGACTTCTCAACTCATAACTAACATAACGAAAACTGGTATTCTTATCGTACAGGAGCAGGTAAGTATGATGGACAAGAGGTGTTTTCTGAGCACCTAATATAATGCTGTAGAGAATGTGAAGAAGCCGTATGTTGACTGTGAAGCTTCTCTGTTCAGAAGCATTCAACGGTTTCAAAGGAGACACAGAAAAGAATGCTTTAAGAAGACGCAAACCTCCGTGGAACCTGCAAAGTGTAGCAAAATGATGAAATCTGTACTTGTGAATGATTGGGAAGGAGGAGTCAGACGTTTTAGGAAGGAGCTCCCATGAGTGGAGTTGGCCTGTCGTCACCAGCAGAGTGTGCTGTCTCTGGACCCCCAAGTGGGACAGAAGCTGTTCAGACGTGGAGCAGTGTCACCGTAGTGATCCTCCGTCTGCAGGGGAGCCAGCGCCCCAGGAAGGGTGCTCCAAGGAGGCGTTGCCCATCCCTGGGTTGCTGACACAGGTGTCTGTGAAGAGGAAATCAGTCCAATCAGCAGATGAACTGAGCAACCGGAGCTCATTAAATCGCCAAAGTGATGTGGAATGAGGGACTCATCCTATGGCCTAATTTAAAAAAATATTTTAAATTAATTTTCAATGTATAAAAATATTACAAGAATGGATCAAAAAATTCTGGTTTTACTCAGAGCCCAGTTGTTAACATTGTACCTCATTTGGTTTATCATTCTTTGCTAAAATACCTGTGTGTGTCTGTGTATATTTTTTAATCATTTGAGAGATAGTTACAGACCTGCTGCCCCTTGAGCAGGAACTTTGACCTGGTTTCCCCCAAACCAGGATTCAGTCCAGGATAGTGAGTTGTGTTTAGCTGTCCCACTTCCCTAATCTCCTTCAGTGTGGAAGGATTCTTCTCTTGTAACCTTGTCTGTCGTAACCTTGATGTATTTGAAGAGTGCAGGCCTGTTGCTTTGCAGAACGCCTTTCAATCCATGTTTGTCGTGATTAGATTCAAATTACTCATTTTTGGCAGAAGTTCCGCAGGGTGGATGGGGTGTGCTGTTCAGTGCCTCACACCTCGAGGTACACAGAGCCACTTCATCCCATTCCTAGTGATGCTCACTTGGACCACTTGATGAGACTGGTGTCTGTCACGGCTCTTAAATGTGAATTCTATGTATTTTGTACTTATTAATTAATGATTAATTAACAGCATTCTGTGAGGAGACACTTTGTTCTCATAAAATTTTCACCCACTAATTTTAGCATCTATTGAAGATTCTTGCCAGAATCAATCATTGCTCTGCTGCTTTCCAAATGGGGACTTTTCTGATTCTGTCGTTTCTTATTTGGCATTCACTACAAGGTAGAACTTTCCTTTCTCCCCCGTTTAAAAATTTTTATAATTTGTACTAGCATGAATTTAATGGATCCTTGTTTTCTTTGATGGGTTTAAACTGTTCTTTACCCTTTATTTTGATGCTAAAATCATTCTCCATTCATCCAGGGGGAAACCCTTTAAGCTCACATTTCCTCTTTCCTTTCCTGTCACCATCCATACTCTGGTTCTTCTTTACTTTCTGGCAGGAAAAGATATCTCAGGCTCATCTAATACTTTCTTCTCTCCAACCCTGGTTTCTGTTCGT
The DNA here is from genome assembly GCF_003009895.1 of Hyaena hyaena. Classification (NCBI taxonomy): domain Eukaryota; kingdom Metazoa; phylum Chordata; class Mammalia; order Carnivora; family Hyaenidae; genus Hyaena; species Hyaena hyaena. Next base: position 666,483 of record NW_024081212.1, on the reverse strand, counting down.
GAATAATGACCTTCAGTATTTGTGTGAGACACACAGAGAAGGGAGTTACCCCTCTCATGCCCACCGACGTCTGCCCAGGGGCCACTTCTGGCCGTGCCTCTGCTTTTACAAGATGCTCCCAGTAAATAGTTCTCTGGTGAAATGAGTTTGCGAAACACTGAGTTTCTCATCCTCCTTGGATGCACTTGCAGTGCATGTAAATCCAGTGAAGGCTCTGAGATGCCCTGTGGTCAAGAAAGCCGTTTAACAGCATTTCCAAACTAAATTCCCCAAGGGACCGTATTTTTCAGGTAAAATCTACTAACACTCCTTGAAATGAATATTGTGCATTGCTGTAGAGACTTGAGGCGTTTGGGGGACAATTGAGGAAAAAGATACAACCAGGAGGCGGCAGCAGTAGGACACACACATTTTATTGTGTGAGGCCTTGACAAGTTTGCATCTGGGGACAAGTTTGCATCTGGGGCCGGCCCCTCACGGCAGGGGTCTGTGCAGAGAGACACTAGGTGTGGCTGCTACTCAGAGGGGAATGGCGGGGGGGGGGGGGGGGGGGGGGGGGGGGGGGGGGGGGGGGGGGGGGGGGGGGGGGGGGGGGGGGGGGGGGGGGTGTGTGTAAAGGAACTCCCAGGGGAGAGCAAGAGCTGAGGAGAGGGGCTTCTCTGTCTCAGTTTCCCAGCAGCATAGTGGGGAGTCTGTGCCACAGAGCTCCAAGGACAACGCTTGGGGCCTCAGAGCCTCAAGGCCCTGTGTTATCAATAGGTAACAGCTGTCCCATGAGGGTTTGTGGGGTCGAAATGGCTACAGACTTGCTTGTTTGGGCTATAGTGTGTGGGGGTGGGGGGGTAAAAAAATGGTTTGGGCTCTTTAAAAAATTTTTTTTTTTTTAAATATTTTTATTTATTTCTAGGAGAGAGAGACAGAGACAGCGTGAGCAGGGGAGGGTCAGAGAGAGAGGGAGACACAGACTCTGAAATAGGCTCCAGGCTCCGAGCTGGCAGCCAGCACAGAGCCCGACGCGGGGCTCGAACCCACGAACCGCGAGATCATGACCCAAGCGAAAGTCGGACGCTTAACCGACTAAGCCACCCAGGCGCCCCTAAAAAATTTTTTTAACGTTTGTTTATTTTTGACAGAGCATGTGCGTGAGAGCACGAGCAGGGGAGTGGCAGGGAGAGAGAGACACACAGAATCCAAAGCAGGCTCCAGGCTCTGAGCTGTCAGCACAGAGCCTGATGTGGGGCTCGAACCCACAAACTGCAAGGGCCTGACCTGTGCTGAAGTCAGACGCTTAACTGACTGAACCACTTAAGGGCCCCCTGGGCTATTTTTAAACTTATGGAATTTGAGTTTGCCTCCAGCAGCTTTAGCTAATCAGTCTTAGCCTGCAAGTGAAGGAATTAACAGTCTAGGAATCAATATACAGAGGCTGTTTTTGACTCAGTGGTGTGCCAGTTATACACTGAAATGTATGACTTATGTTTGTATAAATCCAGTTATAGTTAAAAATACATAGGGGTCTATAATTTATATAATTTAGAAAATGACTAGCTAATGTGCTAATCCACTCTTTTGAGATCTCCAGCCTATAGAGAATTCTGGGAGAAGTGATCAATGTGAGATACCAAGGAGGGGCTTTTATTCTAGAAGCATTAGGTGATTTACTGGATTCTGATGGTGTATCTCAGAGAAAATGATGAACTCACCGATAGGCCTGGCCTTCTTCATTGCAATGATACAAAACTAGAATAAACCACAGGTTCCGCTTTCAATCTAGGTGGAGAAACAAGATCACATAACAGCCACACAGTGATGAGAGGGCAGGATAAAGGCCCTAATAGCCAAAGCTAAGAAAGGTATAGCCATAGATTTCTGATAAGAAAGATACATATGTGTCCCTAGAGGAAGCAGGACAGTGGAGAGCAGGGAGGTATGAGGAAGGGCAGAGCAGGGAGAGGGTGAGTGGAAAGTTATTTGGAGATTGGCCTATTTCAGATATCCATGCTGTGTGTGGAGTATCATGAAAAATAACCACATATATATGTAAAATGGCTTTTCCCCAATGAGAGGGAAAGTGTCTATTTGCAAAGCTGAAGTAGTTTGTGTCTGAATGGTCCTTAGATGGCTCAGATTTTGTCAGACGCCAGTTGTTTGGCGTAATTTAGGTAGAGTCAGTTGATAAATTCAGATCTCTCATCATCACTTCTTGCATTCCTGCTCACGCATGTACAAAGAATTCTGTACGCTTGACTACCATCTTCTGTCTGAAAATTAGACTCTAGCTCTTAATCTGTTTTCTCAGTATTTCACAATTGCACTGGAAGTTTCTCCCTACGCAACTTACAGTTTTATTCATCTACATGCATGGTCCAGTGAAACAACTTAGTAATCTTTATATCTTCTGTATACTTCTTAATCAGTATTTCCCTTTTCTTTTTTTTAAAATAGTTTATTGTCAACTTGGTTTCCATATAACACCTAGTGCTCATCCCCACAAGTGCCCTCCTTCTTGCCCATCACCCCCCTTCCCTTCTCTCCCCATCCCCATCAGCCCTCAGTTTGTTCTTAGCATTCAAGAGTCTCTCATGGTTTGCCCTTTAAAAAGTTTATTCCTGGGGCGCCTGGGTGGCTTAGTTGGTTAAGCGTCCGCCTTTCACTTAGGTCATGATCTCGCGGTTCGTGGGTTCGAGCCCCATGTCGGGATCTGTGCTGCCAGCTCAGAGCCTGGAGCCTATTTCAGAGTCTATGTCTCCCTCTCTCTCTGACCCTCCCCTGCTCACGCTGTCTCTCTCTCTCCTAGAAATAAATAAAAAAATTAAAAAAAAGTTTATTCCATAATTAACCCAACTATAAACCAGATTGTGGTTTTGTTCTTCTTAGAGTTTTAATTTTAATTGTCAGATCTCAGTGAAAATGCTTCTTCCCTCACTGCATTTGTCTTCCAGAAGATTTATTGAAGGAGCTAAATTGATTTCTCCCATCTCTCAGGTTCTGAGCAGAAAGGCTGGGTAACCTGACTGAGGTGTTATAACCTCAGTGTTGAATTCTGATGTGTTAATTCAGACATTGTAAATACTGCTGTAGGTCTGTTCCAGTCAGCTATTTTTTTGACATGTATTTAACTATTTAGTTGAAATTTCTTAAAGTAATCCAGGAATTTTAGGTTTTTAAGAAACCAAACGAGTTTTTATGGTAATATTTTCTTGTGAAACAACTAATATTTGGGGCTGTAAATCAGCAGAGGGAGCTCAGCAAATGAATGTTAGTTTCTATGGAGGCCATTCCTAAAATTGTTTCTATTCAGTTAAGAAATTAAGACAAATGCTGAAGATTTTATATGGTAAAGACACTGTCATTCCTTAAGCACTTGGTTAATTTATTTGTTTTAGAAGGAAATGAGTGTATTTTCCATTGAAAAAAATATTTTGGGGAACTCACCCTTTTTCTTTTCCCGCATTTATCCCAACATAAGGAAGGTTTGGTTTTGAAGCTTAATATAAGTGTATTTTTTCTCTGCTATACTGACTTTTTTATAGTACATTTGGCAACTCTGTATCAGAGCTAAAGCAAAAGTTGGGGCTTTGGATCTTTTTGGTATAGACAGAAGTATAGTAGATGGTGCCCCAGTCTGAAAGTCAAAAGGAAATACTGTTTTCAGAAAGAAAATAGTTGGTTCTGTCATGATCAAAGGCTGTCTTTTGGGGACTGAGAAATCTGAAAGTCTGCCGTTATTAGGGTGTGTGCGTGAGGTTTTCCCCATCCATAAAGATGCACTGTTTATAGCTAACAGTGCCTGGTGATGGACAATGAGAGCACTTAGGGGATTGTTTCAGGAAGCCAGTGCTCTTAGCAAGTGTTTGTTGAAATTATTCCTGGTGTCCCAAGTTAAAATGGGTGAAAACATGCTTTTTCACTTAACATTTAGAATTTTAGAGGGATTGGCTCTCCCATTTCATGATGCTCTAGCTGTTGGGGCTGTCAATTTAGTGGTGGATTTTTATATCAGAGTATGAACGTATTTTTTTTCCCCTTAATCATACTTTGGTTACCTTTCTGGAGGGCTGACTATTTCAGCCATATTAATACACTTTAACCAGTTGTGCTAGCTAGCTTCCAGAATGCTGATGTAAAATATTAATCCGGGTCACTGAATTGATTCCAGGTAACAGATAGCTCAGCCCTAAAATAGGATGGCTATAACTGAACATAATCATATAGTAATTAACTTTGAATGTTGAAAAAAAGATAAGATTTTATTTTAGGAAATACTGTCATGTAAATCTAATAATTATTTTTGAATCTCAGGGTTTCTATTCTTTCTTCCCTGGGGTTGACTTTGACTATTTAAAACTGAGGTAAGAAATCTTAGAGGTGGAGTCTGAATTTGTCTCTTTTTCTGCATCTTCTTATTATCACTTTTGTCCATGCTGCCGTATTTTCTTTCCTCTTCACTGCAGAAATTTCCTAAAATAGGATTCCAGCTCCTTCTCTTTTCCCCCTGATACCCAGTTTTTAAAGAGAACCCAGAGTGCTTTTAGAAACCTCAGTCGGGTCCAGTGTTCCCCTGTTTAACCTGAGTGTTGCCTCCCTTTTGACCGCCTTCCTCACCACCCAACCCTTTCTCCTTCTGTCTAAGCCACACGGCTCTTCTGCCTCAGAGTGCCCCTTTGGCACAGTCCAGGGTAAGCCCCCAGTTCCTCTCCATCCTATGAGCCTGGCTTAATTTCTTCATAACACATCACTCAATCTGATTTTTAAAATTTATTTATTTACTGTCTATCCACTAGAAACTGAGCAAAATATGAGGGTGGGAACTTTGTGTTATTCAATATTATAACTCCAACTACTTGAATTAGTACCTACATTCTAGTAGATGTGGGATAAATATTTGTGGAATGAATGGCTAAAACACATTTTGGGTTTATGTAACAGTTATTTATAATATATGTGAAATACTTTGTAGATTGTAAGTGTGAAATGGAGGGAAATCATACAGTCTTATTTAAGGAGTAGGAGGTGATCTTAGATGGGCTGAGCCTTGGCATACGTAAGGGGAAGATGAAGAAACAAAGCCTGGAGAGTTTCAGAGGCGTGGCCGGTTCTCATAGAGTTAATAGCCCAGTCAAGGCCAGAAGCCCTCTTCCTGACGCTTGGCCCATGGCTCTCTCTTCACGTGTCTGGGCTACCTCTGCAGCATGTGCTATATATGTGACTGGGATAAATGGGCTCAAATAGAATAGTAACTCCCTTGATACTTCTTGATTCTTCTGCGCCTTTGAATTGAAGTGGGTCATAGGTTTTGGTGCATTTGTTGTTATTTTTATACTACGACTCCTTGATATGATATGATAACCTACTTGATATAAGCTCCAGGCAGTCTTGAGATTAGCTAAACCAGGTAGGAAATTGCTTTCCTGCTTTATTTTTTTTTTTGTAAGTTTAAATCATCCTATAAATATTTCCAGTTCTTTTTCATTTTTAGCTAGTTCTTCACTTCAGGCTTCTAGAAAGAGCCACAGAAGAGAAAGAGCAAGTTCTAAAATGCAGTAAGAAAAATGATTGTTTTTGAGGATTTTCTAGTTCAGTGAACAGCAGGAAACACCAGCTTTTCTTCTCACAAAATCTCCAGTCAAATGTTTAATCTCGAAAGATTCCAGCAGTTTATAGAAACATCCTAAAAGTTGTGCCAGCTTATTTGAACCAAAGATAATTCATGTATTTGATAGTCCCTTGGTCAGTTGTAAATACCATAGTCGACCTCCTCGGACAGTCCGTGTAACAAATAGGGCGTAATCACAAGGAACAGTACCAGAAATAAGGAGGCTCAGAGATCTTGATTGGCAAGAACGCTTAGAGTTCTTTTCTGACAGCACATTTAGACCTTATTCTATTTTCATATTTCCAACTCCAAAAAGGAAATACTAATGACTGACATTAGTACCTGCTCCCCTGTCCCCAGGGCCAGATCTGGTATAATACTACAAACGCTTTAAGTGCCCCCAAAGTATATCGGTGACTGTTTTCTCTTATTATTTTTTCAAGAGGCACAGTCTAAATTGGATACATAATAAGAGTAGAAAGATTACACATATTTTTTTGTTTTATAGTATGGAGGTTTATGACACGAGAGTGGGGTTTCTAAAAACAATTTTCACAACTTCCCTCATCCTGATACATCTTTATTTTATATCTAGGGTCCAACAGACAACTAGCTACAAGTGCAGTCCTCAAAAAGGATTGACATTGGTTGTATATCATTTCTCCTCTAGGAAAAGATAAGATTAAATTTGGGGTTACATAACATATGTGAAGAATATTTAATAAAATGAAGTGGAATATAAATATAGATGGTGGTAATTTTGTTGGTTATGAATCGCATTTCATTTCAATCCTGACAGGCAAGAAATAATGATGTAGAGCTTGGGGGTGGGGGGGGGCTGCTCGCCTGCCCTTATGATACAGTGTGTCCCAGCCACAGTGGTGACCCTACCTCCACCCCCTGGATCTGACTCCTACTCCCCTGGGTGTCCTTTTTGGCATTAAAGATAGGCACAAAGGACAGTTAGCAAAAAGACTACTGGGCCATTTCTGAAGGGCTAAATAGGTATGACATTAATGGAAGAAGCAAACTGGTGGAGAGGACTTAGGGCATTTGCCTGGTGTTATAGAGGGTCTGAATGGGAACCACCTCAGAGAAAGCATGCAGGGATTATCCAAATAGGTATCCAGGAGACTAGAAGTGCTAGAGAGCTTTCCTGGAGGGATAGGATGAGTGAGAGAGAGGGGTGAGAGGAGAGCTTTGGAATTTTCAGTCTTGAAGTTAGGGATTTTGCCTTTTGTTTGGACCTCTTGACTGATTGGCTAGAGAATTCAGGGTACGGCCCTGAAGAGAGGAAGCAGGAGAAGCTACCTTAGATTGGCTTAGGGGAGGAGAGGTCAAAGAGGCCTTTATCTGTCTTCCCGAAGAATCCTGGTCAGCCTTCCAAGTAGAGCGGGAGTCCAGGATTTAGGATAGAAGTCTCTTTATGATAATAAAGAACCGAGGTGAAGTTTTCCTTGTGCAGTCTCTGGGAGGATGTTAGGGAGGGGAACCACAAATAACCCCGACCAGAGGTTAAGAATTCTGATATCTCATATCTATGATTAATTGTAACAATCATTTTCCTCTTCTCCTGGTGCCACTACCACCACCACCACCTCCACTACCCTCACCTCTACCTCCACCTCTATGGCACCACTTCCACCACGACTTCCACCATCTCCACCTCCATCATCACCACCTCCACCTCCATCATCACCACCTCCACCGCCACCTCCACCTCTACCTACATCATCACCACCTCCACCCTCACCACCACCACCACCACCTCCATCATCACCACCTCTACCACCACCACCTCCACCTCCATCATTACCACCTCCACCCTCACCACCACCACCACCTCCACCTCCATCATCACCACCTCTACCACTACCACCTCCACCTCCATCATCACCACCACCCTCACCACCACCACCACCTCCACCTCCATCATCACCACCTCCACCACCACCTCCACCTCTACCTACATCATCACCACCTCCACCCTCACCACCACCACCACCACCATCGCCACCACCACCTCTACCACCACCACCTCCACCTCCATCCTCACCACCTCAACCCTCACCACCACCACCACCTCCACCTCCATCATCACCACCTCCACCTCTACCTCCATCATCACCACCACCACCACCACCACCACCACCTCCATCATCACCTCCACCACCCTCACCACCACCTCCACCTCCATTATCACCACCTCCAACACCACCTCTACCACCACCACCTCCACC